>NC_056726.1:1582598759-1582786659 GCF_019279795.1 Protopterus annectens | reverse complement strand
CTGTTTTTTTTTTTCAAATTACAAAAAATTTTTTGACTTGTATTTTCTCTTTGTGAGTGCTCTATCCAAGCCTTTCAATGCATTTTTGGTAATTGTCTGTTTACTGTTAAAAGCATCCTCTGGAGTTTGCTCCTTGATCTGTTTAAAACTTTCATTTAGTGGCTACAGCTAGGAACTGTAATAGTGTGCATTACTATAATTGCATTTTTTATTTAACTACTAAATTGTAAAGTGCTTTTTTATACTGAGACTTGTATTTTCTCTTTGTGAGTGTTCTGTCTATGCTTTTAAAGTGAGGTTTCTGTGATCTGCTCAGATGGCATAATCTTGATAGAGGCCTGTTGTCTAGGCTGGAGTCAAGTTTGAGTTTCCTGTGTTTCTGGCAGCCATTTTCTGCTGATTGTCTTCATTATTATTGAGAGTAACAAGGCCTCCTGACCTTCCGTAGTACAAGTGATTGGGTGATATCAGTGCTGAGTAGTAATCTGATCTTCCAACTCTTCCATTCTTACTGCTATATAAACCCTGTGTCTTATAAAGGTTGTGCTTGTAATGCTCAGGCTCTGGATAGCATTGCATACGCGGAAATTTTTTAAGATTCCAAGAGCAGGCTAAGTTATTTCTTATACTTATTTCACTGAACTGCATTTCTGAAATGCTTATAATTGTGCTATACAGTTGCTCTACTACATTTTGCACTGTGATAAAGCTTTTTATATAGTTTCACTGCATTTATGTACCGTTTTATACTATTTTAACATTACTTAACTGTAAACTGTTTTTCATACTGACAGTTGTATTTTCTGCTGTGAGTGCTGTATATGAGCCTTTCAATGCATTTTTGATAGTCTGTTTACTGGTGAAAGCATTCTCTAGAGTTTGCTCCTTGATCTGTTTAAAACTTTCATTTAGCGGCTACAGCTAGAAACTGTAATAGTGTGCATTACTATAATTGCATTTTTTATTTAATTACTAAATTATAAACTGCTTTTTCAAACTGAGACTTATATTTTCTCTTTGTGGGTGTTCTTTCTATGCTTTTAAAGTGAAGTTTCTGTGTTCTGCTCAAGTGGCATAATCTTGATAGAAGCCTGTTGTCTAGTCTGGTAGTTTTGTTTGGGTTTCCTGTATTTGTGGCAGCCATTTTTTGCTGATTGTCTTTTTATTATTGAGAGTAAGAAGGTCTCATGACCTTTTGTAGTACAAGTGATTGGGTAATAGTAGGGGCTGAGTAGTAATCTGATCTTCCAACTCTTCCATTCTTACTGCTATATAAACCCTATGTCTTTTAAAGGTTGTGCATGTATCACTCAGGCTATGGATTGCATTGCATAAGTGAAAATTCCTTAAGATTCCTAGAGCAGGATAAGTCATTTCTTACACTTATTTCACTGAACTGCACTTCTGAAATGCTTACAGTTGGGCTATACAGTTGATCTACTACATTTTGCGCTGTTATAAAGCTTTTTATATAGTTTCACTGCATGTATGTACTGTTTTATACTGTTTTAACATTACTTAACTGTAAACTGCTTTTTCATACTGACAGTTGTATTTTCTGTTGTGAGTGCTCTATACGAGCCTTTCAATGCATTTTTGATAGTATGTTTACTGGTAAAAGCATTCTCTAGAGTTTGCTCCTTGATCTGTTTAAAACTTTCATTTAGCGGCTACAGCTAGAAACTGTAATAGTGTGCATTACTATAATTGCATTTTTTATTTAATTACTAAATTATAAACTGCTTTTTCAAACTGAGACTTATATTTTCTCTTTGTGGGTGTTCTTTCTATGCTTTTAAAGTGAAGTTTCTGTGTTCTGCTCAAGTGGCATAATCTTGATAGAAGCCTGTTGTCTAGTCTGGTAGTTTTGTTTGGGTTTCCTGTGTTTGTGGCAGCCATTTTCTGCTGATTGTCTTTTTATTATTGAGAGTAAGAAGGTCTCATGACCTTTTGTAGTACGAGTGATTGGGTAATAGTAGGGGCTGAGTAGTAATCTGATCTTCCTACTCTTCCATTCTTACAGCTATATAAACCCTATGTCTTTTAAAGGTTGTGCATGTATTACTCAGGCTATGGATTGCATTGCATAAGTGAAAATTCCTTAAGATTCCTAGAGCAGGATAAGTTATTTCTTACACTTATTTCACTGAACTGCACTTCTGAAATGCTTACAGTTGTGCTATACAGTTGATCTACTACATTTTGCACTGTTATAAAGCTTTTTATATAGTTTCAATGCATTTATGTACTGTTTTATGCTGTTTTAACATTACTTAACTGTAAACTGCTTTTTCATAATGACAGTTGTGTTTTCTGTTGTGAGTGCTCTATATGAGCCTTTCAATGCATTTTTGATAGTCTGTTTACTGGTAAAAGCATTCTCTAAAGTTTGCTCCTTGATCTGTTTAAAACTTTCATTTAGTGGCTACAGCTAGAAACTGTAATAGTGTGCATTACTATAATTGCATTTTTTTATTTAATTACTAAATTATAAACTGCTTTTTCAAACTGAGACATATTTTCTCTTTGTGGGTGTTCCTTCTATGCTTTTAAAGTGAAGTTTCTGTGTTCTGCTCAAGTGGCATAATCTTGATAGAGGCATGTTGTCTAGTCTGGTAGTTTTGTTTGGGTTTCCTGTGTTTGTGGCAGCCATTTTCTGCTGATTGTCTTTTTATTATTGAGAGTAAGAAGGTCTCATGACCTTTTGTAGTATGAGTGATTGGGTAATAGCAGGGGCTGAGTAGTCATCTGATCTTCCAACTCTTTCATTCTTACTGCTATATAAACAATGTGTGTTATAAAGGTTGTACTTGTATTGCTCAGGCTCTGGAATGCATTGCATAAGTGGAAATTCCTTAAGATTCCTAGAGCAGGATAAGTTATTTCTTACACTTATTTCACTGAACTGCACTTCTGAAATGCTTACAGTTGTGCTATACAGTGGATCTACTACATTTTGCACTGTTATAAAGATTTGTTTATTGTTTCACTGCATTTATGTACTGTTTTATACTGTTTTAACATTACTTAACTGTAAACTGCTTTTTCATACAGAGTTGTATATTCACTTTGTGAGTGCTCTATCCAAGCCTTTCAATGCATTTTTGGTAATTGTCTGTTTACTGTTAAAAGCATCCTCTGGAGTTTGCTCCTTGATCTGTTTAAAACTTTCATTTAGTGGCTACAGCTAGGAACTGTAATAGTGTGCATTACTATAACTGCATTTTTTATTTAACTACTAAATTGTAAAGTGCTTTTTTATACTGAGACTTGTATTTTCTCTTTGTGGGTGTTCTGTCTATGCTTTTAAAGTGAGGTTTCTGTGATTTGCTCAGATGGCATAAACTTGATAGAGGCCTGTTGTCTAGCCTGGAGTCTTGTTTGAGTTTCCTATGTTTCTGGCAGCCATTTTCTGCTGATTGTCTTCATTATTATTGAGAGTAACAAGGCCTCCTGACCATCCGTAGTACAAGTGATTGGGTAATATCAGAGCTGAGTAGTAATCTGATCTTCCAACTCTTCCATTCTTACTGTTATATAAACCCTGTGTCTTATAAAGGTTGTGCTTGTAATGCTCAGGCTCTGGATAGCATTGCATAAGTGGAATTTTTTTAAGATTCCAAGAGCAGGATAAGTTATTTCTTTTACTTATTTCACTGAACTGCATTTCTGAAATGCTTATAATTGTGCTATACAGTTGACCTACTACATTTTGCACTGTTATAAAGCTTTTTATATAGTTTCACTGCATTTATGTACTGTTTTATACTGTTTTAACATTACTTAACTGTAAACTGCTTTTTCATACTGACAGTTGTATTTTCTGTTGTGAGTGCTCTATACGAGCCTTTCAATGCATTTTTGATAGTCTGTTTACTGGTAAAAGCATTCTCTAGAGTTTGCTCCTTGATCTGTTTATAACTTTCATTTAGTGGCTACAGTTTGGACGTGTAATAGTGTGCATTACTATAATTGCATTTTTTATTTAATTACTAAATTATAAACTGTATTTTCATACTGAGACTTGTATTTTCTCTTTGTGGGTGTTCTTTCTATGCTTTTAAAGTGAAGTTTCTGTGTTCTGCTCAAACCACATAATCCTGATAGAGGCCTGTTGTCTAGGCTTGTAGTTTTGTTTGAGTTTCCTGGGTTTTTCTGGCAGCCATTTTCTGCTTATTCTCTTCATTATTATTGAGAGTAACAAGGCCTCCTGAACTTCTGTATTACGAGTGATTGGGTAATAGCCGGGGCTGAGTAGTAATCTGAACTTCAAACTCTTCCATTCTTACTGCTATATAAACTCTGTGCCTTATAATGGTTATGCTTGTATTGCTCAGTTTCTGGATTGCATTGCATAAGTGGAAATTCCTTAAGATTCCAAGAGGAGGATAAGTTATTTCTTACACTTATTTCTCTGAACTGTACTTCTGAAATGCTTATAATTTTGATATACAGTTGATCTACTACATTTTTCACTGTTATAAAGCTTTTTTTATTGTTTTACTCATTTATGTACTGTTTTATACTGTTTTAACTTTACTTAACTGTAAACTGCTTTTTCATACTGAGAGTTGTATTTTCTGTTTGTGAGTGCTCTATCCGAGCCTTTCTGTGCATTTTTGATAATTGTCTGTTTACAGTTAAAAGTATTCTCTAGAGTCTACTCCTTGATCTGTTTAAAACTTTCATTTAGTGGCTACAGCTAGGAACTGTAATAGTGCATTACTGTAATTGCATTTTTTAATTAACTACTAAATTGTAAACTGTTTTTCATACTGAGACTTGTATTTTCTCTTTCTGGGTGTTCTTTCTATGTTTTAAACTGAGGTTTCTGTGTTCTGCTCAGGTGGCATAAGCTTGATAGAGACCTGCTGTCTAGGCTGGTAGTCTTGTATGAGTTTCCTTTGTTTCTGGCAGCCATTTTCTGCTGATTGTCTTCATTATTATTGAGAGTAACATGGCCTCCTGACCTACTGTAGTACTAGTGATTGGGTAATAGTAGGGGCTGAGTAGCAATCTGATCTTCCAACTCTTCCATTCTTACTGCTATATAAACCCTATGTCTTTTAAAGGTTGTGCATGTATTACTCAGGCTATGGATTGCATTGCATAAGTGAAAATTCCTTAAGATTTCTAGAGCAGGATAAGTTATTTCTTCCACTTATTTCACTGAACTGCACTTCTGAAATGCTTACAGTTGTGCTATACAGTGGATCTACTACATTTTGCACTGTTATAAAGATTTGCTTATTGTTTCACTACATTTATGTACTGTTTTATACTGTTTTAACATTACTTAACTGTAAACTGCTTTTCCATACAGAGTTGTATTTTCTCTTTGTGAGTGCTCTATCCAATCCTTTCAATGCATTTTTGGTAATTGTCTGTTTACTGTTAAAAGTATCCTCTGGAGTTTGCTCCTTGATCTGTTTAAAACTTTCATTTAGTGGCTACAGCTAGGAACTGTAGTAGTGTGCATTACTATAATTGCATTTTTTATTTAACTACTAAATTGTAAAGTGCTTTTTTATACTGAGACTTGTATTTTCTCTTTGTGGGTGTTCTGTCTATGCTTTTAAAGTGAGGTTTCTGTGATCTGCTCAGATGGCATAATCTTGATAGAGGCCTGTTGTCTAGGCTGGAGTATTGTTTGAGTTTCCTGTGTTTCTGGCAGCCATTTTCTGCTGATTGCCTTCATTATTATTAAGAGTAACAAGGCCTCCTGACCTTCCGTAGTACAAGTGATTGGGTAATATCAGAGCTGAGTAGTAATCTGATCTTCCAACTCTTCCATTCTTACTGCTATATAAACCCTGTGTCTTATAAAGGTTGTGCTTGTAATGCTCAGGCTCTGGATAGCATTGCATAAGCGGAAATTTTAAGATTCCAAGAGCAGGATAAGTTATTTATTATACTTATTTCACTGAACTGCATTTCTGAAATGCTTATAATTGTGCTATACAGTTGATCTACTAAATTTTGCACTGTGATAAAGCTTTTTATATAGTTTCACTGCATTTATGTACTGTTTTATACTGTTTTAACATTACTTAACTGTAAACTGCTTTTTCATACTGACAGTTGTATTTTCTGTTGTGAGTGCTCTATACAAGCCTTTCAATGCATTTTTGATAGTCTGTTTACTGGTAAAAGCATTCTCTAGAGTTTGCTCCTTGATCTGTTTAAAACTTTCATTTAGCGGCTACAGCTAGAAACTGTAATAGTGTGCATTACTATAATTGCATTTTTTTATTTAATTACTAAATTATAAACTGCTTTTTCAAACTGAGACATATTTTCTCTTTGTGGGTGTTCCTTCTATGCTTTTAAAGTGAAGTTTCTGTGTTCTGCTCAAGTGGCATAATCTTGATAGAGGCCTGTTGTCTAGTCTGGTAGTTTTGTTTGGGTTTCCTGTGTTTGTGGCAGCCATTTTCTGCTGATTGTCTTTTTATTATTGAGAGTAAGAAGGTCTCATGACCTTTTGTAGTATGAGTGATTGGGTAATAGCAGGGGCTGAGTAGTCATCTGATCTTCCAACTCTTTCATTCTTACTGCTATATAAACCCTGTGTGTTATAAAGGTTGTACTTGTATTGCTCAGGCTCTGGAATGCATTGCATAAGTGGAAATTCCTTAAGATTCCTATAGCAGGATAAGTTATTTCTTACACTTATTTCACTGAACTGCACTTCTGAAATGTTTACAGTTGTGCTATACCGTGGATCTACTACATTTTGCACTGTTATAAAGATTTGTTTATTGTTTCACTGCATTTATGTACTGTTTTATACTGTTTTAACATTACTTAACTGTAAACTGCTTTTTCATACAGAGTTGTATTTTCACTTTGTGAGTGCTCTATCCAAGCCTTTCAATGCATTTTTGGTAATTGTCTGTTTACTGTTAAAAGCATCCTCTGGAGTTTGCTCCTTGATCTGTTTAAAACTTTCATTTAGTGGCTACAGCTAGGAACTGTAATAGTGTGCATTACTATAATTGCATTTTTTATTTAACTACTAAATTGTAAAGTGCTTTTTTATACTGAGACTTGTATTTTCTCTTTGTGGGTGTTCTGTCTATGCTTTTAAAGTGAGGTTTCTGTGATCTGCTCAGATGGCATAAACTTGATAGAGGCCTGTTGTCTAGCCTGGAGTCTTGTTTGAGTTTCCTATGTTTCTGGCAGCCATTTTCTGCTGATTGTCTTCATTATTATTGAGAGTAACAAGGCCTCCTGACCATCCGTAGTACAAGTGATTGGGTAATATCAGAGCTGAGTAGTAATCTGATCTTCCAACTCTTCCATTCTTACTGTTATATAAACCCTGTGTCTTATAAAGGTTGTGCTTGTAATGCTCAGGCTCTGGATAGCATTGCATAAGTGGAAATTTTTTAAGATTCCAAGAGCAGGATAAGTTATTTCTTATACTTATTTCACTGAACTGCATTTCTGAAATGCTTATAATTGTGCTATACAGTTGATCTACTACATTTTGCACTGTTACAAAGCTTTTTATATAGTTTCACTGCATTTATGTACTGTTTTATACTGTTTTAACATTACTTAACTGTAAACTGCTTTTTCATACTGACAGTTGTATTTTCTGTTGTGAGTGCTCTATACGAGCCTTTCAATGCATTTTTGATAGTTTGTTTACTGGTAAATGCATTCTCTAGAGTTTGCTCCTTGATCTGTTTAAAACTTTCATTTAGTGGCTACAGCTTGGACGTGTAATAGTGTGCATTACTATAATTACATTTTTTATTTAATTACTAAATTATAAACTACTTTTTCATACTGAGACTTGTATTTTCTCTTTGTGGGTGTTCTTTCTATGCTTTTAAAGTGAAGTTTCTGTGTTCTGCTCAAACCACATAATCCTGATAGAGGCCTGTTGTCTAGGCTTGTAGTTTTGTTTGAGTTTCCTGTGGTTTTGTGGCAGCCATTTTCT
This sequence comes from Protopterus annectens, assembly GCF_019279795.1. NCBI lineage: Eukaryota > Metazoa > Chordata > Ceratodontiformes > Protopteridae > Protopterus > Protopterus annectens. Next base: position 1,582,778,711 of record NC_056726.1, on the reverse strand, counting down.
GCTTATTCTCTTCATTATTACTGAGAGTAACAAGGCCTCCTGAACTTCTGTATTACGAGTGATTGGGTAATAGCCGGGGCTGAGTAGTAATCTGAACTTCAAACTCTTCCATTCTTACTGCTATATAAACTCTGTGCCTTATAATGGTTATGCTTGTATTGCTCAGTTTCTTGATTGCATTGCATAAGTGGAAATTCCTTAAGATTCCAAGAGGAGGATAAGTTATTTCTTACACTTATTTCTCTGAACTGCACTTCTGAAACGCTTATAATTTTGATATACAGTTGATCTACTACATTTTTCACTGTTATAAAGCTTTTTTTATTGTTTTACTCATTTATGTACTGTTTTATACTGTTTTAACTTTACTTAACTGTAAACTGCTTTTTCATACTGAGAGTTGTATTTTCTGTTTGTGAGTGCTCTATCCGAGCTTTTCTGTGCATTTTTGATAATTGTCTATTTACAGTTAAAAGCATTCTCTAGAGTCTACTCCTTGATCTGTTTAAAACTTTCATTTAGTGGCTACAGCTAGGAACTGTAATAGTATGCATTACTATAATTGCATTTTTTATTTAACTACTAAATTGTAAACTGCTTTTTCATACTGAGACTTGTATTTTCTCTTTGTGGGTGTTCTTTCTATACTTTTAAACTGAGGTTTCTGTGTTCTGCTCAGGTGGCATAAGTTTGATAGAGCCCTGTTGTCTAGGCTGTTAGTTTTGTTTGAGTTTCCTATGTTTCTGGCAGACATTTTCTGCTGATTGTCTTCATTATTATTGAGAGTAACATGGCCTCCTGACCTTATGTAGTACAAGTGATTGGGTAATAGTAGGGGCTGAGTAGTAATCTGATCTTCCAACTCTTCCATTCTTACTGCTATATAAACCCTATGTCTTTTAAAGGTTGTGCATGTATTACTCAGGCTATGGATTGCATTGCATAAGTGAAAATTCCTTAAGATTTCTAGAGCAGGATAAGTTATTTCTTACACTTATTTCACTGAACTGCACTTCTGAAATGCTTACAGTTGTGCTATACAGTGGATCTACTACATTTTGCACTGTTATAAAGATTTGCTTATTGTTTCACTACATTTATGTACTGTTTTATACTGTTTTAACATTACTTAACTGTAAACTGCTTTTCCATACAGAGTTGTATTTTCTCTTTGTGAGTGCTCTATCCAATCCTTTCAATGCATTTTTGGTAATTGTCTGTTTACTGTTAAAAGTATCCTCTGGAGTTTGCTCCTTGATCTGTTTAAAACTTTCATTTAGTGGCTACAGCTAGGAACTGTAGTAGTGTGCATTACTATAATTGCATTTTTTATTTAACTACTAAATTGTAAAGTGCTTTTTTATACTGAGACTTGTATTTTCTCTTTGTGGGTGTTCTGTCTATGCTTTTAAAGTGAGGTTTCTGTGATCTGCTCAGATGGCATAATCTTGATAGAGGCCTGTTGTCTAGGCTGGAGTATTGTTTGAGTTTCCTGTGTTTCTGGCAGCCATTTTCTGCTGATTGCCTTCATTATTATTAAGAGTAACAAGGCCTCCTGACCTTCCGTAGTACAAGTGATTGGGTAATATCAGAGCTGAGTAGTAATCTGATCTTCCAACTCTTCCATTCTTACTGCTATATAAACCCTGTGTCTTATAAAGGTTGTGCTTGTAATGCTCAGGCTCTGGATAGCATTGCATAAGCGGAAATTTTTTAAGATTCCAAGAGCAGGATAAGTTATTTATTATACTTATTTCACTGAACTGCATTTCTGAAATGCTTATAATTGTGCTATACAGTTGATCTATTAAATTTTGCACTGTGATAAAGCTTTTTATATAGTTTCACTGCATTTATGTACTGTTTTATACTGTTTTAACATTACTTAACTGTAAACTGCTTTTTCATACTGACAGTTGTATTTTCTGTTGTGAGTGCTCTATACAAGCCTTTCAATGCATTTTTGATAGTCTGTTTACTGGTAAAAGCATTCTCTAGAGTTTGCTCCTTGATCTGTTTAAAACTTTCATTTAGCGGCTACAGCTAGAAACTGTAATAGTGTGCATTACTATAATTGCATTTTTTATTTAATTACTAAATTATAAACTGCTTTTTCAAACTGAGACTTATATTTTCTCTTTGTGGGTGTTCTTTCTATGCTTTTAAAGTGAAGTTTGTGTGTTCTGCTCAAGTGGCATAATCTTGATAGAAGCCTGTTGTCTAGTCTGGTAGTTTGTTTGGGTTTCCTGTGTTTGTGGCAGCCATTTTCTGCTGATTGTCTTTTTATTATTGAGAGTAAGAAGGTCTCATGACCTTTTGTAGTATGAGTGATTGGGTAATAGCAGGGGCTGAGTAGTCATCTGATCTTCCAACTCTTTCATTCTTACTGCTATATAAACCCTGTGTGTTATAAAGGTTGTGCTTGTATTGCTCAGGCTCTGGAATGCATTGCATAAGTGGAAATTCCTTAAGATTCCAACAGCAGGATAAGTTATTTCTTACACTTATTTCACTGAACTGCACTTCTGAAATACTTATAATTGTGCTATGCAGTTGATCTACTACATTTTGCACTGTTATAAAGCATTTTTTATTGTTTCACTCATTTATGTACTGTTTTATACTGTTTTAACATTACTTAACTGTTAACTTCTTTTTCATACTGAGAGTTGTATTTTTTGTTTGTGAGTGCTCTATCCAAGCTTTTCAGTGCATTTTGGATAATTGTCTGTATACAGTTAAAAGCATTCTCTAGAGTCTGCTCCTTGATCTGTTTAAAACGTTCATTTAGTGGCTACAGCTATGAACTGTAATAGTATGCACTACTATAATTGCATTTTTTATTTAACTACTAAATTGTAAACTGCTTTTTCATACTGAGACTTGTATTTTCTCTTTGTGGGTGTTCTTTCTATACTTTTAAACTGAGGTTTCTGTTGTCTGCTCAGGTGGCATAAGTTTGATAGAGCCCTGTTGTCTAGGCTGTTAGTTTTGTTTGAGTTTCCTATGTTTCTGGCAGATATTTTCTGCTGATTGTCTTCATTATTATTGAGAGTAACGTGGCCTCCTGACCTTATGTAGTACAAGTGATTGTGTAATAGTAGGGGCTGTGTAGTAATCTGATCTTCCAACTCTTCCATTCTTACTGCTATATAAACCCTATGTCTTTTAAAGGTTGTGCCTGTATTACTCAGGCTATTGATTGCATTGCATAAGTGAAAATTCCTTAAGATTCCTAGAGCAGGATAAGTTATTTCTTACACTTATTTCTCTGAACTGCACTTCTGAAATGCTTACAGTTGTGCTTTACAGTGGATCTACTACATTTTGCAGTTATAAAGATTTGTTTATTGTTTCACTGCATTTATGTACTGTTTTATACTGTTTTAACATTACTTAACTGTAAACTGCTTTTTCTTACAGAGTTGTATTTTCACTTTGTGAGTGCTCTATCCAAGCCTTTCAATGCATTTTTGGTAATTGTCTGTTTACTGTTAAAAGCATCCTCTGGAGTTTGCTCCTTGATCTGTTTAAAACTTTCATTTAGTGGCTACAGCTAGGAACTGTAATAGTGTGCATTACTATAATTGCATTTTTTATTTAAGTACTAAATTGTAAAGTGCTTTTTTTATACTGAGACTTGTATTTTCTCTTTGTGGGTGTTCTGTCTATGCTTTTAAAGTGAGGTTTCTGTGATCTGCTCAGATGGCATAATCTTGATAGAGGCCTGTTGTCTAGGCTGGAGTCTTGTTTGAGTTTCCTGTGTTTCTGGCAGCCATTTTCTGCTGATTGTCTTCATTATTATTGAGAGTAACAAGGCCTCCTGACCTTCCGTAGTACAAGTGATTCGGTAATATCAGAGCTGAGTAGTAATCTGATCTTCCAACTCTTCCATTCTTACTGCTATATAAACCCTGTGTCTTATAAAAGTTGTGCTTGTAATGCTCAGGCTCTGGATAGCATTGCATAAGTGGAATTTTTTTAAGATTCCAAGAGCAGGATAAGTTATTTCTTATAATTATTTCACTGAACTGCATTTCTGAAATGCTTATAATTGTGCTGTACAGTTGATCTACTACATTTTGCACTGTTATAAAGCTTTTTATATAGTTTCACTGCATTTATGTACTGTTTTATACTGTTTTAACATTACTTAACTGTAAACTGCTTTTTCATACTGACAGTTGTATTTTCTGTTGTGAGTGCTCTATACAAGCCTTTCAATGCATTTTTGATAGTCTGTTTACTGGTAAAAGCATTCTCTAGAGTTTGCTCCTTGATCTTTTTATAACTTTCATTTAGTGGCTACAGCTAGGAACTGTAATAGTGTGCAATACTATAATGGCATTTTTATTTAATTACTAATTTATAAACTGATTTTTCATACTGAGACTTGTATTTTCTCTTTGTTGGTGTTCTTTCTATGCTTTTAAAGTGAAGTTTCTTTGTTCTGCTCACTTGTCATAATTTTGATAGAGGCCTGTTGTCTGGGCTTGTAGTTTTGTTTGAGTTTCCTGTGTTTCTGGCAGCCATTTTCTGCTGATTGTCTTCATTATTATTGAGAGTAACAAGGCCTCCTGACCTTCCGTAGTATCAGTGATTGGGTAATAGCAGGGGCTGAGTAGTAATTTGATTTTCAAACTCTTCCATTCTTACTGCTATATAAACCCTGTGTCTTATAAAGGTTGTGCTTGTTTTGCTCAGGCTCTGGATTGCATTGCATAAGTGGAAATTCCTTAAGATTCCTTGAGCTGGATAAGTTATTTTTTACACTTATTTCACAGAACTGCACTTCTGAAATGCTAATAATTGTGCTATACAGTTGATCTACTACATTTTGCACTGTTATTAAGATTTTTATTTTTTCACTGCATTTATGGACTGTTTTAGACTTTTTTAACATTACTTAACTGTAAACTGCTTTTTCTACTAAGAGTTGTATTTTCTTTTTGTGAGTGCTCTATGCTTTTCTGTGCATTTTTGATAATTGTCTGTTTACAGTTAAAAGTATTCTCTAGCGTCTGCTCCTTGATCTGTTTAAAACTTTCATTTAGTGGCTATAGCTAGGAACTGTAATAGTGCATGACTGTAATTGCATTTTTTAATTAACTACTAAATTGTAAACTGTTTTTCATACTGAGACTTGTATTTTCTCTTTCTGGGTTTTCTTTCTATGTTTTAAACTGAGGTTTCTGTGTTCTGCTCAGGTGGCATAAGTTCGATACAGGCCTGCTGTCTAGGCTGGTAGTCTTGTATGAGTTTCCTATGTTTCTGGCAGCCATTTTCTGCTGATTGTCTTCATTATTATTGAGAGTAACATGGCCTCCTGACCTTATGTAGTACAAGTGATTGGGTAATAGTAGGGGCTGAGTAGTAATCTGATCTTCCAACTCTTCCATTTTTACTGCTATATAAACCCTATGTCTTTTAGAGGTTGTGCATGTATTACTCAGGCTATGGATTGCATTGCATAAGTGAAAATTCCTTAAGATTTCTAGAGCAGGATAAGTTATTTCTTACACTTATTTCACTGAACTGCACTTCTGAAATGCTTACAGTTGTGCTATACAGTGGGTCTACTACATTTTGCACTGTTATAAAGATTTGCTTATTGTTTCACTGCATTTATGTACTGTTTTATACTGTTTTAACATTACTTAACTGTAAACTGTTTTTTCATACAGAGTTGTATTTTCTCTTTATGAGTGCTCTATCCAAGCCTTTAAATGCATTTTTTGTAATTGTCTGTTTACAGTTAAAAGCATCCTCTGGAATTTGCTCCTTGATCTGTTTAAAACTTTCATTTAGTGGCTACAGCTAGGAACTGTAGTAGTGTGCATTACTATAATTGCATTTTTTTGTAACTACTAAATTCTAAACTGCTTTTTTCATACTGTGACTTGTATTTTCTCTTTGTGGGTGTTCTTTCTATGCTTTTAAAGTGAGGTTTCTGTGTTTTGCTCAGGTGGCATAATCTTGATAGAAGCCTGTTGTCTAGACTGGTAGACTTGTTTGGGTTTCCTATGTTTCTGCCAGCCATTTTCTGCTGATTGTCTTCATTATTATTGAGAGTAACAAGGCCTACTGACCTTCTGTAGTACAAGTGATTGGGTAATAGCAGTGGCTGAGTAGTAATCTGATCTTCCAACTCTTCCATTCTTACTGCTATATAAACCCTGTGTCTTATAAAGTTTGGGCTTGTATTGCTCAGGCTCTGGATTGCATTACATAAGTGAAATTTTTTTAAGATTCCAAGAGGAGGATAAGGTTCATAAGTTAGTACTAAGCTAATTGCCCTTGTGAGCCATTTTAAGTCTAGCCAATTATCCCTTGTGAAACTCAGACCCTGCACCTTGTGTTTGTAAGGCAAACACCTTAACCATTAGGAAACCCTCCTAACCAAACAATAAGTTATTTCTTACACATATTTCACTGAACTGCACTTCTGAAATGCTTATAATTTTGCAATACAGTTGATCTGCTACATTTTGCACTGTTATAAAGCTTTTTTTATTGTTTCACTCATTTATGTACTATTTTGTATTGTTTTAACATAACTTAACTCTAAACTGCTTTTTCATACTGAGAGTTGTATTTTCTATTTGTGAGTGCTCTATCCAAGCTTTTCTGTGCATTTTTGATAAATATCTGTGTAGCGCTAAAAGCATTCTCTAGATTCTTCTCCTTGACCTGTTTAAACTTTCATTTAGTGGTTACAACTAGGAACTGTAATAGTGTGCATTACTATAGTTGCATTTTATATTTAATTACTAAATTGTAAACTGCTTCTTCATGCTGAGATGTGTATTTTCTTTTTGTGGGTGTTCTTTCTATGCTTTTAAAGTGAAGTTTCTATGTTCCGCTCAAGTGGCATAATCTTGATAGAGGCATGTTGTCTAGGCTGGTAGTTTTCTTTGAGTTTCCTGTGTTTCTCGCAGCCATTTCCTGCTGATTGTCTTCATTATTATTGAGAGTAACAAGGCCTCCTGACCTTCTGTAGTACGAGTGATTGGGTACTAGGAGGGGCTGACTAGTAATCTGATCTTCCAACTCTTCCAATCTCAATGCTATACAAACCATGTATCTCATATAGGTTGTGCTTGTATTGCTCAGGCTATGGATTGCATTGCATAAGTGGAAATTCCTTAAGATTCCAAGAGCAGGATAAATTATTTCTTACACTTATTTCACTGAACTGCACTTTGAAATGCTTATAATTGTGCTATACAGTTGATCTACTACATTTTGCACTGTTATAATGCTTATTTTATTGTTTCACTGCATTTATGTACTGTTTTATACTGTTTTAACATTACTTAACTGTAAACAGCTTTTTATACTGAGAGTTGTATTTTGAGTTTGTGAGTGCTCTATCTGAGCTTTTCTGTGTATTTTTGATAATTGTCTGTTTACAGTTAAAAGAATTCTCTAGAGACTGCTCCTTGATCTGTTTAAAACTTTCATTTAGTGGCTACAGCTAGGAACTGTAATAGTTTGCATTACTATAATTGCATTTTTTATTTAACTACTACATTTTAAACTGCTTTTTCATACTGAGGCTTGTATTTTCTCTTTGTAGGTGTTCTTTTTATGATTTTAAAGTGAAGTTTCTGTGTTCTGCTCAAGTGGCATAATCTTGATAGAAACCTGTTGTCTAGACTGGTAGTTTTGTTTGAGTTTCCTGTGTTTCTGGTAGCCATTTTCTGCTGACTGTCTTCATTATTATTGAGAGTAACATGGCCTCCTGGCCTTATGTAGTATAAGTGATTGGGTAATAAGAGGGGCTGAGCAGTAATCTGATCTTCCAACTCTTCCATTCTTAATGCTATATAAACCCTGTGTCTTATGTAGGTTGTGCTTATATTGCTCAGGCTATGGATTGCATTGCATAAGTGGAAATTCCTTAAGATTCCAAGAGCAGGATATGTTATTTCTTACACTTATTTCACTGAACTGCACTTCTGAAATGCTTATAATTGTGCTATACAGTTGATCTACTACATTTTGCACTGTTATAATGCTTTTTTTATTGTTTCACTGCATTTATGTACTGTTTTATACTGTTTTAACATTAATTAACTGTAAACTGATTTTTCATAGAGTTGTATTTTCTGTTTGTGAGTGCTCTATCCTAGCTTTTTTGTGCATTTTTTATAATTGTCTGTTTACAGTTAAAAGCGTTCTCTAGAGTCTGCTCCTTGATCCGTTTAAAACTGTCATTTAGTGGCTACAGCTAGGAACTGTAGTAGTGTGCATTACTATAATTGCATTTTTATGTAACTACTAAATTCTAAACTGCTTTTTCATACTGTGACTTGTATTTTCTCTTTGTGGGTGTTCTTTCTATGCTTTTAAAGTGAGGTTTCTGTGTTTTGCTCAGGTGGCATAACCTTGATAGAAGCCTGTTGTCTAGGCTGGTAGGCTTGTTTGGGTTTCCTATGTTTCTGCCAGCCATTTTCTGCTGATTGTCTTCATTATTATTGAGAGTAACAAGGACTACTGTCCTTCTGTAGTACAAGTGATTGGGTAATAGCAATGGCTGAGTAGTAATCTGATCTTCCAACTCTTCCATTCTTACTGCTATATAAACCCTGTGTCATTTAAAGGTTGTGCTTGTATCACTCAGGCTATGGATTGCATTGCATAAGTGGAAATTCCTTAAGATTCCAAGAGCAGGATAAGTTATTTCTTACACTTATTTCACTGAACTGCACTTCTGAAATGCTTATAATTGGGGTATACAGTTGATATACTACATTTTGCACTGTTATAAAGCTTTTTTTTAATAATTGAGATAATTCCCCCTGGCTACAACATCCATCGACTTGACCGCACTATAAAAAAGTGGTGGGGTAGCAATCTTCTATAAATCAGGGATGCAAATCACTGCCTTACAGGATAAACCTCCCTCCAAAAGTAATGCTGAAATCCTTATATCCAAACTCCAAATTAATGCCTAGAAATACATCTATATAATCTGCATATACCTGCCCCAGGCAACAACAGCAGTACCTTAGAAGAAATCCTTAGCTGGCTGGCCATACACTTTCCACAAGAAACTATAGTCCTTGTAGATGTCAATATAGACTGGAATACCTGCTCTTCAACTAACCCTTCCACCCTCTTAAATCTTCATGGTTTCTCACAAACTATTCTCTCCCCTACCAGAACAAATAAACCTAGCAACAAAGAAAGCATTTTAGACTGGATTCTGATAAATAGCCACCACCAAACATATACAGTAGATACACTGTCTGATGATAAGAGTGACCATGCCCTTACTTACCTAATCAGACATAAAACTGATAACCCTAATTTAACAAAATACAAAATGGTTAGAACAAACAAAAATTTTAACCCTGATAGATTTGAAGCAGAACTTAGGTCCTGCAGTTGGTCTCCTCTTAAACACCTCCCACTGGATGATGCCATGACATATTTTAACTCTAAATTCCTATCTATTCTTGACGCACATGCTCCCACAAGGTCCATCAGACTTTCCTCAAGAGCCACCCCTTGGCTAACAAAGGACACAAGGCAAAAGATTATTTTGAAAAATAAACTCCGGTCCAAATACCGCAGTACTAAAGATCCCACTGACCAACTCAACTTTAGACAAATAAGAAACATTACAACAAAAGCAGTAATTCTGGCTAAAGGAAACTACGACTGCCATTTGCAACAGGCTAACCTGCATAACCCACAAAAGTTCTGGGCAGGAATAAATAATCTCATGAAGCCTGGCCAATCGGACACTCCAAGCCCAGTAGGCACCTCCCAAGATAACCCCAAACAGACTGCCAATGCCTTTAACACCTTCTTTACTGAAACTGTCCAGTCTCTTTCCAATCAACTGTCCCCTGATATCTCCTGTCTTTCCTCCTCCTCTAACACTTCCATTCCCATATTTCAACTTCAACCTGTTCCCTCTACACTCATTTGTTCTCTGCTACATAAACTTAAACCATCCTCTCCATCTGTTGACCATCTACCTGCTCTGAATCTAAAAGTTGCTGCTAATGCACTGACCTATCCCATCACCATCCTGATTAACAAAACCATTGAAGATGGCTACATTCCTTCTCTCTGGAAAATATCTCATATTATTCCCCTTCATAAAGGAGGAAAGTCAACTGAACTCTCTAACTACCGACCCAGAGCCTTGCTCTCTCCTCTTGCTAAAATCATGGAAAAATGTGTCCAGAAGCAACTTCTGAAACACCTGTTAACTAACAATCTGCTAGCTAATTGTCAACATGGTTTTAGACCCTACCATAGCACCACCTCTGCCCTCCTCTCCTTCACAGACTGCATCAATAAAAATAGGAACAATAATACCCTTAGCTCTGCTATATTTATTGACCTATCCAAAGCCTTTGATATGGTCAATCACGAAATATTGTCACACTTACTTAAATCATTTGCACTTGACACAAGCTCAATTAAATGGTTCCACTCTTACCTGCACAACAGGAAACAGGCAGTGAGGTGGCAAAATAACTTATCCAACCACCTCCCCATTATTCTAGGAGTCCTGCAGGGCTCAATTCTTGGCCCTCTCCTCTTTTCAATTTTCATTAATGATCTCCATACTCATATTTCTCCTGTCACCTGTATACAATATGCAGATGCTTCTACTTTAATCTGTTCTGCCTCATCCCCTTCTGTACTGCACTCTCTCACCCAAAAAACTTTTGAAACCATAGAAATTTGGTTCCTCAAACGATGCTTAATTTTGAACCCCCCCAAAAAAACAAATTATTAGTCTTCTCACCAACCTGAAAATCTTCTCCACTGAATTTCTGTGTCACATCAAATAATGGCACAAACATATCACCCGATCCAACTACCAAACTCCTTGGAGTTGAAATAGACAACAATCTGACCTTTGACACACACATCAGCAATACTATAAAATTAGTTAACAGAAAACTAGGCTCCCTCTATAGAATTAAACCATTCCTTACTCCACTTGCCAGAACATCCATTGCTCAGACCCATCTTATCTCCACTCTCCTGCATGCCTCTCCCATCTACACTTCAGTGTCCAAAGCTAACCTCAGCAAACTGTCTGTTGCCTACAACAATATTGCCAGATTTGCCACTAATTCTACTTTTAGAACTCATCACTTCCAAAACTTACGGCAACTACGATGGCTCAAACTACAAAAACAAATTCTATTTCACCAGATCTCCTTAGCCCACAAAATCCTTTACAAACCCATAAACACCCCCATTCTCACTTCACTTATCACTCGATAATGCAATCTTAAAAGCCTTCGCTCCTCCAACAAACTACTTATATCGACTAGTAAACCCAATAACTCAGCTGGCAAATCCTTGTTCTCCAACACAGTAGGAAAAACCTGAAACACTCTTCCTCACATTCTCACAGCAATCTCCTCTCTTCCCTGCTTCAAATCCCAACTCAAAACACACCTCAAAATCCACTGGCTCGGCCCCTGTAGCAACCCTGACTAGCTTACCTGGGTATCTAGGTACTCTCAACTTTTCTGCTGAAAATCACTACCTTTCCTCATGTATCTAAGTAATCACAATTTTTTTTTCTTTTTTTCTTTTCAGCTTTAAGAAACTCTTAACAAAATACACTCTCTATTTCTCAACTTCTGCTTTTTACTTAATATCTAATGATTTTTGACATATATATTATAACCATGCTTAATGTTTTACCTGTTATAACAAATACTTGCATGTGGAGCTTTTCTCCCCGGGCCTCTGCTGAAAATGGACATATATCCAGTTAAACTAGCCCGGTCAACAAATGTAAAATAAAAAATAAATCATTTTTTTTTTTTATTGTTTCACTGCATTTATGTAATGTTTTATACTGTTTTAACATTACTTAACTGTAAACTGCTTTTTTCATACAGAGAGTTGTATTTTCTGTTTGTGAGTGCTCTATCCGAGCCTTTCAATGCATTTTTGATAATTGTCTGTTTACTGTTAAAAGCATTCTCTGGAGTTTGCTCCTTGATCTGTTTAAAACTTTCATTTAGTGGCTACAGCTAGAAACTGTAATAGTGTGCATTACTATAATTGCATTTTTTATTTAATTACTAAATTATAAACTGCTTTTTCAAACTGAGACTTATATTTTCTCTTTGTGGGTTTTCTTTCTATTCTTTTAAAGTGAAGTTTCTGTGTTCTGCTCAAGTGGCATAATCTTGATAGAGGCGTGTTGTCTAGTCTGGTAGTTTTGTTTGAGTTTCCTGTGTTTGTGGCAGCCATTTTCTGCTGATTGTCTTTTTATTATTGAGAGTAAGAAGGTCTCATGACCTTTTGTAGTATGAGTGATTGGGTAATAGCCGGGGCTGAGTAGTCATCTGATCTTCAAACTCTTTCATTCTTACTGCTATATAACCCCTGCGTGTTATAAAGGTTGTGCTTGTATTGCTCAGGCTCTGGAATGCATTGCATAAGTTGAAATTCCTTAAGATTGCAACAGCAGGATAAGTTATTTCTTACACTTATTTCACTGAACTGCACTTCTGAAACACTTATAATTGTGCTATGCAGTTGATCTACTACATTTTGCACTGTTATAAAGCATTTTTTATTGTTTCACTCATTTATGTACTGTTTTATACTGTTTTAACATTACTTAACTGTTAACTTCTTTTTCATACTGAGAGTTGTATTTTTGTTTGTGAGTGCTCTATCCAAGCTTTTCAGTGCATTTTGGATAATTGTCTGTATACAGTTAAAAGCATTCTCTAGAGTCTGCCCCTTGATCTGTTTAAAATGTTCATTTAGTGGCTACAGCTATGAACTGTAATAGTATGCATTACTATAATTGCATTTTTTATTTAACTACTAAATTGTAAACTGCTTTTTCATACTGAGACAAGTATTTTTTCTTTGTGGGTGTTCTTTCTATACTTTTAAAATGAGGTTTCTGTGTTCTGCTCTGGTGGCATAAGTTTGATAGAGCCCTGTTGTCTAGGCTGTTAGTTTTGTTTGAGTTTCCTATGTTTCTGGCAGATATTTTCTGCTGATTGTCTTCATTATTATTGAGAGTAACATGGCCTCCTGACCTTATGTAGTACAAGTGATTGGGTAATAGTAGGGGCTGAGTAGTAATCTGATCTTCCAACTCTTCCATTCTTACTGCTATATAAACCCTATGTCTTTTAAAGGTTGTGCATGTATTACTCAGGCTATGGATTGCATTGCATAAGTGAAATTTCCTTAAGATTCCTAGAGCAGGATAAGTTATTTCTTACACTTATTTCACTGAACTGCACCTCTGAAATGCTTACAGTTGTGCTATACAGTGGATCTACTACATTTTGCACTGTTATAAAGATTTGTTTATTGTTTCACTGCATTTATGTACTGTTTTTTACTGTTTTAACATTACTTAACTGTAAACTGCTTTTTCATACAGAATTGTATTTTCTCTTTGTGAGTGCTCTATCCAAGCCTTTCAATGCATTTTTGGTCATTGTCTGTTTACTGTTAAAAGCATCCTCTGGAGTTTGCTCCTTGATTTGTTTAAAACTTTCATTTAGTGGCTACAGCTAGGAACTGTAATAGTGTGCATTACTATAATTGCATTTTTTATTTAACTACTAAATTGTAAAGTGCTTTTTTATGCCGAGACTTGTATTTTCTCTTTGTGGGTGTTCTGTCTATGCTTTTAAAGTGAGGTTTCTGTGATCTGCTCAGATGGCATAATCTTGATAGAGGCCTGTTGTCTAGGCTGGAGTCTTGCTTGAGTTTCCTATGTTTCTGGCAGCCATTTTCTGCTGATTGTCTTCATTATTATTGAGAGTAACAAGGCCTCCTGACCTTCCATAGTACAAGTGATTGGGTAATATCAGAGCTGATTAGTAATCTGATCTTCCAACTCTTCCATTCTTACTGCTATATAAACCCTGTGTCTTATAAAGGTTGTGCTTGTAATGCTCAGGCTCTGGATAGCATTGCATAAGTGGAAATATTTTAAGATTCCTAGAGCAGGATAAGTTATTTCTTATACTTATTTCACTGAACTGCATTTCTGAAATGCTTATAATTGTGCTATACAGTTGATCTACTACATTTTGCACTGTTACAAAGCTTTTTATATAGTTTCACTGCATTTATGTACTGTTTTATACTGTTTTAACATTACTTAACTGTAAACTGCTTTTTCATACTGACAGTTGTATTTTCTGTTGTGAGTGCTCTATACGAGCCTTTCAATGCATTTTTGATAATTGTCTGTTTACTGTTAAGAGCATTCTCAAGTCTGCTCCTTGATCTGTTTAGAACGTTCATTTTTTGGTTACAGCTAGAAACTGTAATAGTGTGCATTACCATAATTGCATTTTAATTTAATTACTAAATTATAAACTGAATTTTCATACTGAGATTTGTATTTTCTCTTTGTGGGAGTTCTTTCTATGCTTTTAAAGTGAGGTTTCTGTGTTCTGCTCAGGTGGCATATTCTTGATAGAGGCTGTTGTCTAGGCTGGTAGTCTTGTATGAGTTTCCTGTGTTTCTGGCAGCCAATTTCTGCTGATTGTCTTCATTATTATTGAGAGTAACTAGGCCTCCTGACCTTCTGTATTACGAGTGATTGGGTAATAGCAGGGACTGAGTAGTAATCTGAACTTCCATCTCTTCCATTCTTACTGCTATATAAACCCTGTGTCTTATAAAGGTTGTGCTTGTATTGCTCAGGCTCTGGATTGCATTGCATAGGTGGAAGTTCCTTAAGATTCCAAGAGCAGGATAAGTTATTTCTTACACTTATTTCACTGAACTGCACTTCTGAAATGCTTATAATTGTGCTATACAATTGATCTACTACATTTTGCACTGTTATAAAGCTTTTTTTATTGTTTTACTCCATGTATGTACTGTTTTATACTGTTTTAGCATTACTTAATTGTAAACAGCTTTTTATACTAAGAGTTGTATTTTCTGTTTGTGAGTGCTCTATCCCAGCTTTTCTGTGCATTTTTGATAATTGTCTGTTTACAGTTAAAAGCATTTTCTAGAGTCTACTCCTTGATCTGTTTAAAACTTTCATTTAGTGGCTACAGCTAGGAACTGTAATAGTGTGCATTACTATAATTGCATTTTTTATTTAACTACTAAATTGTAAACTGCTTTTTCATACTGAGACTTGTATTTTCTCTTTGTGGGTGTTCTATCTATGCTTTTAAAGTGAGGTTTCTGTGTTCTGCTCAGGTGGCATAATCTTGATAGAGGCCTGATGTCTTGGCTGGTAGTCTTGTTCTAGTTTCCTGTGTTTCTGGCAGCCATTTTCTGTGGATTGTCTTCATTATTATTGAGAGTAACAAGGCCTCCTGACCTTCTGTAGTACAAATGATTGGGTAATAGCAGGAGCTGAGTAGTAATATGATCTTCCAACTCTTCCATTCTTACTGCTATATAAACGCTCTGTCTTATAAAGGTTGTGATTGTATTGCTCAGGCTCTATGTTGCATTGCATATGTGGAAATTTTGTAACACTCCAAGAGCAGGATAAGTTATTTCTTACACTTATTTCACTGAACTGCACTTCTGAAATGCTTATAATTTTGCTATACAGTTGATCTACTACATTTGGCACTGTTATAAATCTTCTTTTATTGTTTAACTGCCTTTATGTACTGTTTTATACTGTTTTAACAATACTTAACTGTAAACAGCTTTTTGTACTGAGAATTGTATTTTCTGTTTGTGAGTGCTCTATCCGAGCTTTTCTGTGCATTTTTGATAATTGTGTTTACAGTTAAAATCATTGTCTAGAGTCTGCTCCTTGATCTGTTTAAAACTTTCATTTTGTGGCTACAGCTAGGAACTGTAATAGTGTGCATTACTATAATTGCATTTTTTATTTAACTACTAAATTGTAAACTGCTTTTTCATATTGAGACTTGTATTTTCTCTTTGTAGGTGTTCTATCTATGCTTTTAAAGTGAGGTTTCTGTGTTCTGCTCAAGTGGCATAATCTTGATAGAGGCCTGATGTCTAGGCTGGTAATCTTGTTTGAGTTTCCTGTTTTTCTGGCAGCCATTTTCTGCTGATTGTCTTCATTATTATTGAGAGTAACAAGGCCTCCTGACCTTCTGTACTACAAGTGATTGGGTAATAGCAGGGGATGAGTAGTAATCTGATCTTCTAACTCTTCCATTCTTACTGATATATAAACCCTGTGTCTTATAAAGGTTGTGCTTGTATTGCTCAGGCTCTGGGTTGCATTACATAAGTGGACATTTTTTAAGATTCCATAAGCAGAATAAGTTATTTCTTACACTTATTTCACTGAACTAGACTTTTGAAATGCTTATAATTGTGCTATACAGTTGATCTACTACATTTTGCACTGTTATAAAGTTTTTTAATATTGTTTCACTGCATTTATGTACTGTTTTATACTGATTTAACATTACTTAACTGTAAACTGCTTTTTCATACTGAGAGTTATATTTTCTGTTCGTGAGTGCTCTATCCGAGCCTTTCAATGCATTTTTAATAATTGTCTGTTTACTGTTAAAAGCATTCTCTAGAGTTTGCTCCTTGATCTGTTTAAAACTTTCATTTATTGGCTCCAGCTAGGATGTGTAATAGTGTGCATTACTATAATTGCATTTTTTTATTTAATTACTAAATTGTAAACTGCTTTTTCATACTGAGACTTGTATTTTCTTTTTGTGAGTGTTCTTTCAATGCTTTTAAAGTGAAGTTTCTGTGTTCTGCTCAAGTGGCATAAACTTGATAGAGGCCTGTTGTCTAGGCTGCTAGTTTTGTTTGAGTTTCCTGTGTTTCTGGCAGCCATTATCTTTTCTGCTTGTTGTCTT
This sequence comes from Protopterus annectens, assembly GCF_019279795.1. Classification (NCBI taxonomy): domain Eukaryota; kingdom Metazoa; phylum Chordata; order Ceratodontiformes; family Protopteridae; genus Protopterus; species Protopterus annectens. The sequence continues at coordinate 1,582,761,894 of NC_056726.1, read as the reverse complement.
CATTATTATCGAGAGTAACAAGGCCTCCTGACCTTCTCTAGTATGAGTGATTGGGTAATAGCAGGGGCTGAGTAGTCATCTGATCTTCCAACTCTTTCATTCTTACTGCTATATAAACCCTGTGTGTTATAAAGGTTGTTCTTGTATTGCTCAGGCTCTGGAATGCATTGCATAAGTGGAAATTCCTTAAGATTCCAACAGCAGGATAAGTTATTAATTACATTTATTTCACTGAACTGCACTTCTGAAACACTTATAATTGTGCTATGCAGTTGATCAACTACATTTTGCACTGTTATAAAGCATGTTTTATTGTTTCACTCATTTATGTACTGTTTTTTACTGTTTTAACATTACTTAACTGTTAACTTCTTTTTCATACTGAGAGTTGTATTTTTTGTTTGTGAGTTCTCTATCCAAGCTTTTCTGTGCATTTTTGATAAATGTCTGTATACAGTTAAAAGCATTCTCTAGATTCTTCTCCTTGACCTGTTTAAACTTTCATTTAGTGGTTACAGCTAGGAACTGTAATAGTGTGCATTACTATAGTTGCATTTTTTATTTAATTACTAAATTGTAAACTGCTTTTTCATGCTGAGATGTGTATTTTCTCTTTGTGGGGTTTCCTTCTATGCTTTTAAAGTGAAGTTTCTGTGTTCTGCTCAAGTGGCATAATCTTGATAGAGGCATGTTGTCTAGGCTGGTAGTTTTCTTTGAGTTTCCTGTGTTTCTCGCAGCCATTTTCTGCTGATTGTCTTCATTATTATTGAGAGTAACAAGGCCTCCTGACCTTCTGTAGTACGAGTGATTGGGTACTAGGAGGGGCTGACTAGTAATCTGATCTTCCAACTCTTCCAATCTTAATGCTATACAAACCATGTGTCTCATATAGGTTGTGCTTGTATTGCTCAGGCTATGGATTGCATTGCATAAGTGGAAATTCCTTAAGATTCCAAGAGCAGGATAAACTATTTCTTACACTTATTTCACTGAACTGCACTTTGAAATGCTTATAATTGTGCTATACAGTTGATCTACTACATTTTTCACTGTTATAGTGCTTATTTTATTGTTTCATTGCATTTATGTACTGTTTTATACTGTTTTAACGTTACTTAACTGTAAACAGCTTTTTATACTGAGAGTTGTATTTTCTGTTTGTGAGTGCTCTATCCGAGCTTTTCTGTGTATTTATGATAATTGTCTGTTTACAGTTAAAAGAATTCTCTAGAGACTGCTCCTTGATCTGTTTAAAACTTTCATTTAGTAGTGACAGCTAGGAACTGTAATAGTTTGCATTACTATAATTGCATTTTTTATTTAACTACGAAATTGTAAACTGCTTTTTCATACTGAGACTTGTATTTTCTCTTTGTGGGTGTTCTATCTCTGCTTTTAAAGTGAGGTTTCTGTGTTCTGATTAGGTGGCATAATCTTGATAGAGACCTGTTGTCTAGGCTGGTAGTCTTGCTTGAGTTTTCTGTGTTTCTGTCAGCCATTTTCTGTTGATTGTCTTCATTATTATTGAGAGTAACAATGCCTCCTGACCTTCTGTAGGACGAGTGATTGGGTAATAGCAGGGGCTGAGTAGTAATCTTATCTTCCAACTCTTCCATTCTTACTGCTATATAAACCCTGTGTCTTATAAAGTTTGTGCTTGTATTGCTCAGGCTCTGGAATGCATTTCATAAGTGGAAATTCCTTAAGATTCCAAGAGCATGATAAGTTATTTCTTACACTTATTTCACTGAACTGCACTTCTGAAACTCTTATAATTGTGCTATACAGTTGATCTACTACATTTTGCACTGTTATAAAGCTTTTTTTATTGCTTCACTCATTTATGTAGTGTTTTATACTGTTTTAACATTACTAACTGTAAACTGCTTTTTCATACTGCGAGTTGTATTTTCTGTTTGTGAATGCTCTATCCGAGCTTTTCTGTGCATTTTTGATAATTGTCTATTTACTGTTAAAAGCATTCTCTAGAGTTTGCTCCTTGATCTGTTTAAACCTTTCATTTAGTGGCTACAGCTATGACGTCTAATAGTGTGCATTACTATAATTGCATTTTTTATTTAATTACTAAATTATAAACTGCATTTTTGTACTGAGACTTGTATTTTCTCTTTGTGGGTGTTCTTTCTATGCTTTTAAAGTGAAGTTTCTGTGTTCTGCTCAAGTGGCATAATATTGATAGAGGACTGTTGTCTAGCCTGTTAGATTTGTTTTAGTTTCCTCTGTTTCTGGCAGCCAATTTCTGCTGATTGCCTTCATTATTATTGAGAGTAACAAAGCTCCCTGACCATCTGTAGTACAAGTGATTGGGTAATAGCAGGGGCTGAGTAGTAATCTGATCTTCTAACTCTTCCATTCTTACTGCTGTATAAACCCCGTGTCTTATAAAGGTTGTGCTTGTATTGCTCAGGCTCTGGTTTGCATTACATAAGTGGAAATTCTTTAAGATTCCAAGAGGAGGATAAATAATTTCTTACACTTATTTCACTGAACTGCACTTCTGAAATGCTTATAATTTTGGTGTACAGTTGATCTACTACATTTTGCACTGTTATAAAGTTTTTTTTATTGTTTCACTCATTTATGTACTGTTTTATACTGTTTTAACATTACTTAACTGTAAACTGCTTTTTCATACTGAGAGTTGTATTTTCTCTTTGTGAGTGCTCTATCCAAGCTTTTCTGTGCATGTTTTCATAATTGTTTATTTACAGTTGAAAGCATTCTGAAGAGTCTGCTCCTTGATCTGTTTAAAACTTTCATTTAGTGACTACAGCTAGGAACAGTAATAGTGTGCATTACTCTAATTGCATTTTTTATTTAATTACTAAATTGTAAACTGCTTTTTCATGCTGAGACGTGTATTTTCTGTTTGTTGATGTTCTTTCTATGCTTTTAAAGTGAAGTTTCTGTGTTCTGGACAAGTGGCATAATGTTGATAGAGGCCTGTTGTCTAGGCTGGTAGTTTTATTTGAGTTTCATGTGTTTCTGCCAGCCATTTTCTGTTGATTGTCTTCATTATTATTGAGAGTAACAAGGCCTCCTGACCTTCTGTAATACGAGTGATTGGGTACTAGGAGGGGCTGACAAGTAATCAGATCTTCCAACTCTTCCATTCTTAATGCTATATAAACCCTGTGTCTTATAAAGGTTGTGCTTGTAATGCTCAGGCTCTGGATTGCATTGCATTAGTGGAAATTCCTTAAGATTCCAAGAGCAGAAAAAGTTATTTCTTACACTTATTTCATTGAACTGCACTTCTGAAATGCTTATAATTGTGTTATACAGTTGATCTACTACGTTTTGCACTGTTATAAAGATTTTTTAATTGTCTCACTGCATTTATGTACTGTTTTATACTGTTTAACATTACTTAACTGTAAACAGCTTTTTATACTGAGAGTTGTATTTTCTGTTTGTGAGTGCTCTATCCGAGCTGTTTTGTGCATTTTTGATAATTGTCTGTTTACAGTTAAAAGCATTCTCTAGAGTCTGCTCCTTGATCTGTTTAAAACTTTCATTTAGTGGCTACAGCTAGGAGCTATAATAGTGTGCATTACTATAATTGCATTTTTTATTTAACTACTAAATTGTAAACTGCTTTTTCATACTGAGACTTGTATTTTCTCTTTGTGGGTGTTCTATCTATGATTTTAAAGTGAGGTTTCTGTGTTCTGCTCAGGTGGCATAATCTTGATAGAGGTCTGTTGTCTAGGCTAGTAGTCTTGTTTGAGTTTCCTGTGATTCTGGCAGCCATTTTCTGCTGATTGTCTTCATTATTATTGAGAGTAACAAGGCCTCCTGATCTGTTTAAAACTTTCATTTAGTGGCTACTGCTAGGAACTGTAATTTTTCCCACCCACCGTCCCCATTGTTGTGTGTTCTTATACTTGGTGGCTTTGCAGTTGCCCGCCCATACTGTATATTTGATATGTGACACTCCTACCAGTCTAGTGTCATTAGTTCACTCAATCTAATAGAAAACATTTGTGAAAGCCAACCCACTCAGATTCTTAACGTTGAATTAACTTCTGTTCCAGCTTTCTCCATTTCTACTTTACTGGAAAAAAAATTCTAAGCTTACTTTCCCCCTTTTCTGTGGCTGGTCATGTCTCAGATATCGATTTGCTTTGTCCAGGACTGTTTGTGAGCTCCTAAGTCCCCCCCCCCACTTAACTGGGGTTAAACTATTCCTGATGCCATAAAGTCTGTTCTTCAAAATTTCCCTTGCAACTAGCCAGCTTTTTTTTTAGTTTCAGCACTCAGATCTGTTTCTTTGAGCTCAGCACTTGTTCAGATCTCATTGTAAGCACTAAATAAGTTACAAATTACTACAGCACTCAACTTTCCTCACTTGTCTAGAGGAAAACCGTTTTTAGTACTTAATAAATAAGCACCTATTCAGGCATGTCTAAAGATCAGCTCCTGGTGTTTTCTCCTGTCTACCTGATGAATCTGGCCATCTTGGGACAATGCAGCAATTGCCTTGGGTACACAGACAACCCTCTCCTACTACCACCCAACACTATGACCAAAGCTCTCTTCACCGAAGACCGGCCAAGACAGTCAAGAGGAGAAGGTAAACACTTGCACCGCACCACACTCATCACATAGTCCCTCAAAACCTACACCATTAAAACACACACACAGAAGCACAAAACACACACCTACATTTGCAGAGGCTCTCAGTACAAATATGCCCAAACAACAGAGACCTCCAAAGCAGAAATGCAAGCAACCTCCACCCCCCAACACAACCCAAATGACACATAGCCCACATACTCAGTGTGCCACTCAACTACAGCCCATAAGGCATAACGTACCCAACACTCTAGTCATAGGTGACTCTATAGTCAGGCACACTGATGTTCCACTCACCAGGCAAAACAAGGAAAAATTTACTGTCAGCATGTCATAGGATCCATCACATAACGCATGCACTCAGGTCACTCCACAACAAGTACAAATATGACTCTGCCATTGTCCATGTTGGTGTGAATGACCTGAAATGTACCTCCCTGGACTACATGAAAAGAGACATGGAGGAGCTCTCCGAACTTGTAGCCCAGGCAGGTATGACCCTAGGCCTGAGTAGCATCCTGCAATCGCCCAGAATGATACCACAGTACAAGGGCAAAATGATTGACTTTAACAAATGGCTAAGCTTCTGGTATCATTCTAAGGAAATCCAGTATCTGTCTGCCTGGGATGACATGATTGACAGACCACACTGCTTTGCCAGAGACAGCCTGCACCTGTTGCCCTTGGGATTCCAGATACTGGCAAAGGCTATTGCCACCCCTATAGTGCCCTTTTTAGGCAAGGTTCAAATGACAAAGTCACCACCATAACAGGTACAAGCAAGCAAAATCTGAGGGTAATGCTACTCAATGCTAGATGTATAAACCTCAAAATGCACTCACTCGAGGCACTCCTTAAAATGGAGAACATCAACATCTGTGTAGTGACAGAGACCTGGTTCAAAGCTCCATACAGCACCCCTGTGTTACCAGGCTATAATTCATACCACACCTTTCGGCCACCAAACCCAGACTGAAACACTAAAGTTGGAGGCGTGTCCATTTTCATTAAGGATATCCACACCTCCAAGATAGTTGCTCAGGATAATGCATCCAAGATTATCCAACTTCAACTAACTCTGGGCAAAACTGCAATCCAGATTGTAGCTTGCTACAGACCCCTCACCACGACGCAGGATTCCCACTCCTTTTTTCTTGATACACTGGAAAATATTAAGGTACAACCCAACACTCTAATAATGGGTGATTTCAACTACCCTACCATTAACTGGGAAAACTACTCATGTACCAACTCTTTTGCTCAACATTTTCTATAAATCATCAATTCCAATGCCTTGGATCAACTTATCCACACCCCCACCAGGGGCAGCAATATCCTAGACGTGGTCATCACCAACATGGGTGACCGGTGTTCCACACCAGAGGTCAGCTCCACATTGGTCAGATCTGACCACAAGCTAATCACCCTAGACAACCACATCCCACTCCCACCCCCACATTAGGAAAACAACCGTAACAAATTTCTCCAAAGCCAACTTCATGCTTCTTAAGACAGAAGTGGCGAACTTCACGACACCCACACAGATGGACAATAGAGGTACGACTGCTGAATCCTACACAAATGCACTTTATAAGCACTTACACGATTGCATGGATCGTGCTATCTCTAACAGAACCAAGATGCTATCCTCTGCCATAAACAAACTCTACAACAGAAGAAAGAAACTGTTGCAAAAAAGAGTAAAATCCCACAATTGGAGGAACTCCCTGGTCAGCCTCTGTAAGAAGCTGAGACCCTCATAAAATCCTCCAAAGCTAGTTACGAAAACAAAATTGCCACTGATTCTAAAGACAACCACAAAGCATTCTATAGCTATGTCAAGAATCTCAATGGCAACTCAGATCTGCTCTGAGTTACAGCACAATGACACTAAATATACAGAACCTACTGATATTGCCAACATCCTGGCAGATAAGTTCAGTGCTAACTTTACCCCCCTCTCACCCCCTACAGGGCCCATCTTTATACCGGAAGAATGCAAAGTTCCTGTAATCACTGCTGCACAGGTAAAAACCTCACTCTCCAAAGCCAAGAACACAGCATCCATGGGACCTGACAACATCCCAGGCTGCCTTCTACATGAACTACAGAATGAACTGGCATCCCACCTAAGTAACATATTCAACCATAGCCTCACCTCAGGCTTTGTGCCCACTGAATGGTGCACCGTGACAGTTATCCCACTCCACAAAGTGGGACCACAACAGACCCCTGGAACTACTGCCCCATTAGCCTGACGAGCCTGGTCTGCAAGGCCATGGAATGTATCACCATGGAACTCATAAACAAAGACACTGGAGATCTCCAAACTCTGGACCCCACACAGTTTGGGTTTGTAAAAGGCAGATCATGTCTCCTAAACCTGATAGACTTCTTTGAAGTAGTCACCAAAGCCATAGACAAGGGTATGGTGGTTCACACAGCCTATCTAGATCTCGCCAAGGTGTTCGACAACATCCCCCACTATGGAATTATAGATAAACTCACTAAACTAGGTATAAATCCCTATGTCACAAGATGGATTGCCAACTGGCTTACTGACAGAACACACACTGTGAAAGTAGCAGACTCCAAATCAGACTTCAGACCAGTGACAAGTGGAGTACCACAGGGTTCAGTCCTGGGTCCTCTCCTGTTTAGTATCAACTTCTCTGAAGTACAGGCTAACACAGAAGGTGTTTGGCTAAGTAAATCCACAGATAACTGCAAGCTAGGAGCCATAATCAAAACTCTTAATGATGTGGACATCCTACAAAAGGACCTCACTGAGACAAATGCCTGGTGTCAAAGACATGGTCTCAAGCTCAATGCCAAAAAGTGCATTGTCATCCCCTTTGGTAAAAACTCTGTACCCATGAACTACCAGAAAGGCTCATCCAGACTCTGCTACACTTTGCTGTGAAGGAAAGGTTAGTTTGCTGTTATTTTTTGTATTACTGTATTGCCTTTCTATATTTTGAATACTGTAGTTTGTTTTCTTTACTTTGTGTTTTGCTTGCATTCTGTTTTAACAGCATATTAAAACTTCAAAAGAGACCACAGCTCTCTCTGTTCTGAGTAAGGCAGAAGTTTTCCCCTCCCTCCCAGCCATTTAAGTTGTCTTATTAAATACCACTGTCTTTCTAGTTGCCCACCTCTTATGTTAATCTGACCATATATCTCATTTCTCTCTACTTTCACTGGCTTATGTGAGTAATCACAAAATCATCATTTTTGAAATCCCACCCCTTCAATTATTTAAATTTATTGGCCATCCTACAGTATTTCATAGTACCAAAATACAAAAGTGACCACCCCTTTCAATCCATCTTGCTGTTTTAAAAATAGTAACTCTCCACTAAACCTTAACTTTTTAAACAGGTAAAACTCAAGTTACCTACTTTCACATCTAACTTCTCTAGTGCACACTGCAGAGTGCATTCTTTTCAGTCTTACCTTTAAGCATCCCTGTGACTAGCACTTTCTCTAATACCTGCTGGAAAGCACTAGGAAGCCTTAAACTCATACAAACACTGAACTCTCCTTGTTAACAAGGAGAAATTAATAGTAGGCACTAAACAGCCTATAATTGCAAAGTACCTTGCTAAGGAAACAGCTCCTATACTTTACAAAGAAAAAAAAAGCCCCAAACCAAGCATGTCCAAGGGTCAGCTTCCAGTGATTTCTCCTGTCCACCTGGTGAATCTGGGCATACTGGGGCAATGCAGCAATTTCCTCATGTACACAGACAACCCTCTCCTCCTACCACCCAACACTACAACCTGTGAGAGATGCACTTACATAGCCAAAATGGAAGCAAAGCTCTCTCCACCCAAGATTGTGCTAAACAGTCAAGAGGAGAAGGTTACCACCCACACTACATCTCAAGCAACACATAGCCCTTCTAAACCCGCACCACCAACACCCACATATAGCAACACTAAATCCACATATGCAGAGGCCCTTAACTGTAACATGTCCAAGCAACAAAGACCTCTGAAGCTGAAATGCAAACAAACACCAATCACAACCAATGTGTCACATAGTTCACAACACCAGTGTGCCACCCAGCAACAGCCCCTAAGGCAAGACAATGTACCTAACACTTTAGTCATAGGTGACTCGAAAGTCCGGCACACTGATGTCCCTCTCACCAGGTTGAATAAGGAGAAAATTACAGTCAGCTGCCTGTCGGGTGCCAGGATCCGCCACATAACGCATGCACTCAAGTCACTCCACAACAAGTACAAATATGACTCTGTCATTGTCCATGTTGGAGTGAATGACTTGAGACGTACCTCCCTGGACTACATGAAAAGAGACATGGAAGAGCTCTCGGATCATGTGGCCCAGGCAGGTATGACCCTAGCCCTGAGTAGCATCCTGCCTTGCCAGAATGATACCACAATATAAGGATAAAATGATTGACTTCAACAATTGGCTAAGCTTATGGTGTCATTCAAAGGGGATCCAGTATCTGTCTGCCTGGGATGACATGATTGACAGATCACGATGCTTTACCAGAGATGGTCTGCACCTGTCACCCCTGGGATTCAGGTTACTGGCTAAGGCTCTTGCCACCCCTATAGTGCCTTTTTTAGGCAAACTTCAAAGGACAAAACCACCACCGTAACAGGTACAAGCATGCAAAATCTGAAGGTAATGCTACTCAATGCTAGAAGTCTAAACCTCAAAATGCACTCTCTCGAGGCACTCATCGATATCTGTGCAGTAACTGAGACCTGGTTCAAGGCTCCAGAGAGCACCCCTGCAATACCAGGCTACAACTCTTACCACACTTTTCGGCCACCAAACCAGGACCGAAACACTAAAGGTGGAGGAGTGTCAATATTCACCAAGGATATTCACACCACCAGGCTAGTTGGCCAACACAATGTGTCTGAAATTCTCCAAGTGCAACTAACACTAGTTAAGACTGCAATCCAAATTGTAGCTTGCTACAGATCCCCCACCATACCCCAAGATTCTCACTACACCTTTCTAAACATACTGGAAAATATTAAGATAGAACCAAACACCCTAATACTGGGTGATTTTAACTACCCTGCCATTAACTGGGAAAACTACTCATGTCACAACACCTTTGCGCAACGGTTCTTGGAATTCATAAATTCCAATGCCCTGGATCAACTAATCCATAGTCCCACCAGGGGCTCCAATATCCTAGACCTGGTCATTACCAACATGGGAAACCAATGCTCCATACCTATGGTCACCCCCTCGTTAGTCAGGTCTGACCATAAGCTAATCACCCTTAACATCCACATCCCACCCCCACCCCCAGTAAAGAAACCACCATAAAAACTTCTCCAAAGCCAACTTCATGCTACTCAAGTCAGAAGTGACAAACTTCATAACACCCATGCAGACGGAACTGAAAGTTCAACTGCTGAATCCTACACTAAGGCACTGTACGAGCACATCCACTCATGCATGAATCGTGCCATCCCAAATAGAACCAAAATGCTCTCATCCAAAAAGGAAGCCAATCTGGTGGTCCCCTGCCATAAAAAACTTTACAACAAAGGAAGAAACTTTTGCAGAAAAGAGGAAAATCCCAGGATGCAAAAAACTCCCTTACTAGCCTCAGTAAGAAACTGAGATGCCTCATAAAATCCTCCAAAGCTAGTTACGAAAATAAAATTGCCAAAGATTCCAAAGACAACCACAAAGCATTCTATAACTATGTCAAGAATCTAAATGGCAATGCTCAGATCTGCTCTGAGCTAAAACAGAATGGCATTAAATATACTGATCCAAAGGATATTGCCAGTATCGTGGCAGATCGATTCAGTGCCAACTTCACCCCCCTCTCACCCCCTAAATGGCCCATCTCAATACTGGAAGATTGCCAAATTCCAGTAATAACGGCCACACAGGTACAAAACGCACTCTCTAAAGCCAAGAATACAGCATCCATGGGACCAGATGACATACTGGGCTGTGTACTACATGAACTACAATATGAATTGGCACTTCACCTAAGTGTCATGTTTAATCATAGCCTCACCTCAGGTTTCGTGCCCACTGAGTGGCGCAGAGCTACAGTTATCCCAATCCACAAGGGGGGATCCACCTTGGATCCCGGAAACTACCGTCCCATCAGTCTGACAAGCCTTATCTGCAAGGCCATGGAGGGTATTATCATGGAACTTATAAACAAAGACATTGGCAACCTTCAAACACTGGACCCCACCCAGTTTGGGTTTGTGAAGGACCGATCTTGTCTCCTGAACCTGATTGACTTCTTTGAATCAGTCTCCAGAGCCATGGACAAGGGTAAGGTGGTCCACACAGCCTATCTAGACCTTGCCAAGGCCTTTGATACCATCCCCCACTCTGGAATCATAGATAAACTTACTAAGTTGGGCATTAATCCCTATGTCACCCAATGGGTTGCTAAATGGCTTACTGATAGAACCCACACTGTAAAAGTAGCCGACTCCAAATCCAGCTCCAGACAAGTGACAAGTGGAGTACCTCAGGGTTCAATCCTGGGGCCGCTCTTGTTTGGCATCTACATCTCTGAAGTACAGGTCAACACTAAGGGACTCTGGCTAACAAAGTTTGCAGATGACTGCAAACTGGGAGCCATTAATGAATCCCCAAATGATGTGGATACTCTACAAAAGGGCCTTACAGAAACAGATGCTTGGTGCCAGAGCCATGGGCTCAAGCTCAATGCCAAGAAATGTATTGTTATCCCCTTTGGGAAAAAACATGTATCCATGAATTACCATATAGGTGGCAGTACACTAAACACAGAAAGTGTGATAAGAGACTTAGGGACACAGGTGGACAGTGGTGTCACCTTCGATAACCACATCGCCACAACAGTCAGGAAATCCTTCTATGTGGCACACCTCATCACGAAGGGCTTTTCATCCAGAAAAATGGAGGTCATTGTCCCACTGTACTCATCCCTCATTAGACCCATTATAGAATACAATGCCCCATTTGGTATGTACCTCTCAAGACATCTGCAACAACTGGAAAGGCCTCAGAAATACCTCACTAAAAGAATCACAGGCCTAAAGCAGATGCCCTACGCTGACCACCTTAAAAAACTCCAGTTATACTCTGTCGCATATCGTCTACTCAGAGGTGATCTCTGCTTAACATACAAGGCCATGTCAAACCCAGAGCTGTTGGACATGCTACACTTAAAGAAATCCCAATCCCTCAGAGCTACATGCTCCAGGGATCTAAACCTTGTCATCACAATAAACAAAACATGCTGGAGGGATAGGTTCCTGACCCAGAGATTCCCCAGACTCTGGAATAGATTGCCCATACATGTCAAGCAGAGTGCCTCTTTGGACCTCTTCAAGAGGAACCTTGACGATTGGATGGGAGAAAGGAAATTCACCCCGGGATCACGTCAGTCGCCCTGCTAGACAGGGGTCCAGGAAAGTAAATAATGTGGGAAGAAATAGCCAGAGAATTGTTATGGCTAGGCTTGTATAGGCCCTAGGGCTGATAGCCTAGTACCAACCTATGAACCTATGAACCTAGGCAGTAGTCTACTTAACACCGAAAGTGTGATAAGAGATCTTGGGACACAGGTGGTTAGTAGTCTCTCCTTTGATAATCGCTTTGCCACAGTGGTCAGGAAATCCTTCTTTGTGGCACACCTCATCACAAAAGGTTTCACATCCAGAAAAAAAGAGGTCATTGTTCCCCTCTACTCATCACTCATTAGACCCATTATAGAGTACAACGCTCCTTTTGGTATGTACCTCACAAGACATCTACAACAACTGGAAAGGCTGCAAAAATACCTCACAAAGAGGATTACTGGCCTCAAACAAATGCCTTATGCAGGCCGTCTCAAAAAACTCCAGCTTTACTCCGTTACATATCGCCTACTCAGAGGCGATCTCTGCCTAATATACAAAGCTGTGTCAAACCCAGAGCTGTTGAACTTGCTCCACTTAAAGAAATCCCAATCCCTCCGAGCTACACGCTCTTGGGACCTAAACTTTGTCAACACAATAAACAGAAAATGCCGGAGGGATAGATTCCTGTCCCAGAGACTTCCCATACTCTGGAACAGACTATCTATCTATGTCAAACAGAGCTCCTCATTAGCACTCTTCAAGAAAAATCTTGATGATTAGATGGGTAATAGGAAATTCACCCCAGGGATCACTTCTGTGGTTCTGCTTGACAGGGGCACAGGAAAATAAGTTTCTTGGGTGGCGAAAGCCAGGGTACTTTTTTGTCTAGGCTTATATAGGCCCTAGGGCCAATAGCCTATAGTACCTACCTATGAACCTATGAAACTATGAACATCTTCAGGAACCAATGAAGATATCTTACCACTGTACTCTTCCCTTATCAAATGCTCACTGAATATGATGCCAACCACAGCATGTACAAATCCAAGCACATCACTCAACTGGAAAGGCCCCAAAAATTGAAGGTCTTAAACTTCTTACATACAGTATATTGATAGATTAGTACAACACTGCCTATGCTCGGTTGCCTACCAGCTGCTCCAAGGTTACCTGTATCTCTCTTTTTGAGACATGAATGACCAAATCCTATTTGACCTCCTATTTCTTCACAGAACCAGTGGCTTGTCAAACACCCATGATAGGGACCTAATTTTTCACCAACAAATAAACAAGATTCACTGTAGGGACAAGTTTCTAGCTCAACACGTTCCCAGCCTGTGGAATAAGTTATCACTAACGATCAACCAAGCAATACTTTGTCCGACTTTAAGTTATTGTGCAATCCATATCTGTTCAAATGCCTTAGTCTAGAACTTGACTCTGTGGAGATTAATCGCATATCAGGAAGCTTAATATTGACAACTAATATTATTAATCGAAAAACTGAAAATTCACAGCGGAACACCATCCAGGATTATAGAATACACTTCCCCCTTTAATCAAAATAAGTTAGTCATTAATTCTTCCAACAATAATCTTGGCATTTCTACAGGAATGAGAACATATCAATGCATTCTGAAGACAACTAAGTTGTAAGTTTGTTATTTGAACCAACAAAGCTATGGTCTTAATGAGGAAAATGTGCCATATGCACTGTAGCTATAGTCTCATAAAATCTCTAACAATAATAGCTAAGCACATACCGATTTCTTTACTGTATCAATTATTAGTAGGGGATAAGAAATGCTGCTCTAGATTGCTATGTAATTCCTTTGAAAATCATAACATAATTATGTTTGGAATGCTGGCTGGTGTGTCAGAAATAATAATTAACTGTCTTTAAGTCTGGTATTCATTATATGAGATGGAGATAAGATGATTTGCCAGGCCATGACTTTTGTCAGTTGGCACTATCTAATCTGCACTGGATTGATTCTAACAGTCTTCTGTCAGTAAATAATCTGGAACCGGGAGTAGAAGTAGTGTTCTCCTACAAACCTCAGCACAATTTAACTTATTGTTCACTTACAGCTATTTCCCCAAAACCAAATAAACAATGATGAGTGCCACATGATCTTTGAGTATCTGAAGGTTGGTCACCTTTGCAGAAAATTGCTTATAATTCACAACCCATATCCACCTCATTCTGTGAACAACCTTGTCAATTATCATTGTGAAGAATAGGGGTACAGACCTTAAACCACAACCCATTCTACAGGTTTGTGTGATAGGTGTATGCAGTTTGAATGCCGAAATCTCAACACTGTCATTAAATATGTCAGGTATAAAGATTAAGGAGAAGGTCACATTAAGCTGCCTGTCGGGCGCTAGAATCCACCACATAACGCAAGCACTCAGGTCTCTCAACAGCAGATACAAATATGACTCAGTCATTGTCCACGCTGGTGTAAATGACCTGAGACGTACCTCCTTGGACTACATGAAAAGAGACATTGAGGAGCTCTCTGATTATGTAGCCCAGGCAGGTATGACCCTGACCTTGAGCAGTATCCTACCTTCACCAAGAATGATGCCACAATACAGAGATAAGATGATCAGCTTTAATAATTGGCTTAAACTCTGGTGTCATTCAAAGGGGATCCAATGTCTGTCTGCCTGGGATGACATGCTGGACAAGCCACGCTGCTTCAAGGGACGGCTTGCACCTGTCACCCTGGGATTCCGGATATTGGCAAAGGCTCTTGCCACCCCATAGTGCCTTTTTAGGCAAGGCTCAAATTCTAAACCTACCACCCTAGAACACAAAAAGGAAAAAAACTAAGGGTAATGCTGCTCAATGCCAGAAGTCTAAATCTCAAAATGCACGCACTCGAGGCCCTTCTCAGTATGGAGAACATCGATGTCTGTGCAGTGACAGAAACCTGGTTCAAGGCTCCTGAGAGCACCCCAGCACTATCAGGTTTTACCTCTTATCATGCGTTCCGCCCCAAAATCCAGACAATACCAAGAAAGGAGGGGGTATCCATATTCATCAAAGACACCCACACCTCAAGACTGGTGGCAACGCACGATGCATCGGAGACCATCCAGGTGCAATTAACCATAGGCAAGACTGCTCTGCAAATTGTAGCATGTTACAGGCCACCCTCACAAACTCAGGAACCTCACATGGCCTTCCTGAAAACACTAGAGGGATAAATGTATCACCAAACACCATCATACTAGGTGACTTCAATTACCCTAATATAGACTGGGAACACTACTCAAGCCCAAACACCCTAGCCCAAAAGTTCCTGGAATTCATAAACTCAAATGCCATGGAACAACTAGTCACCATCCCCACAAGAGGAGAAAACATACTTGATCTCATCATCACGAACATGGGAGCACAATGTTCAACACCGAAGTATACCCCTCACTGGTGAGATCAGATCACAAACTAATCTCGCTGGAGGTCCTCATCCCACCCCACCTGAAATAAAAAGACCACAGTAAAGAACTTCTAAAGCCGACTTCACACTTCTAAAGACTAGTGTGGTCTCCTTTAAGGCCCCGAGCCGACGGAAAACAGTACTCAAGCCGCTGAATCACTTACAAATGCCTTCTACCAGCACCTGCAGGACTGCATGGATAAGGCAATCCCAAGCAAAACAAAGACTCTTTGTACCAAAGGCAAGCGTCCACTCTGGTGGACCCCAGCCATAAACAAACTCTACAACAAAAGGAGGAAGCTACTACAAGATAGAGCAAAATCCTTAAAAGGTAAGACACCCTTGATCACTATAAGTAAAAACTAAGAGCTCTCATAAAATCATCCAAAGCAAATTTTGAGAGAAAAATAGCTAAAGACTCAAAAGACAATCATAAGGCCTTCTTTAGCTATGTTAGAAACCTGGGAGGAAACTCCCAGATATGCTCAGAACTAGTTCAAAATGATGTGAAGATTACTGATCCTACAGACATTGCCAACATACTGGCTGACAGGTTCAGTGCAAACTTCTCCCTCCAAAAAGGAGAGATATCTATACCAAGCGATTGCAGCCCCCAAACATCTCCAACGCCCAAGTGAGAACTGCTCTCTCCAAAGCAAAAACACAGCATCCATGGGACCTGATGGTGTCCGCGTCTGTGTCCCCCACAAACTCAACGAGGAATTAAACCCACAGCTAGGACAGCTGTTTAATCATAGTCTTACCTCTGGATACGCACTCCAGGAGTGGCGCACTGCAACTGTGGTCCCACTTCACAAAGGCGGTGCCTCCACCGACCCTGGAAATTACCGCCCATTAGCTTGACAAGCCTTATCTGCAAAGCCATGGAGAGGATCATAATGGACCTCATAAATAAAGACATAGGGAATTTGCAGACTTTGGATCCATCCCAGTTTGGCTTTGTCAAAGGCAGATCATGCCTTCTAAACTTGGTTGACTTTTTGAAACAGTCACCAAAGCCATTGATGAGGGAAAGGCAGTCCATACAGCCTACCTCGATCTGGCGAAGGCCTTTGATACAATACCCCACTCGGGTATCATTGAAAAACTCATCAGCTTAAATGTTAACCCATACATCACAAGATGGGTTGCAAACTGGCTGAGTGACAGAACCCACAGGGTCAGAGTTGCTGGCGCCATGTCAGACTCAAATCCTGTCACAAGTGGTGTACCACAGGGCTCAGTCCTGGGCCCACTCTTGTTTGGCATCTACTTTTCCAAGTACAAGCAAACACAGGAGGGTTATGGCTGACAAAGTTTGCAGATGACTGCAAACTGGGCCATAGTAGAAAACACATCTGACACAGATATCCTTCAGAAGGGTCTCACAGAAACGGATAACTGGTGCCAGAGCCATGGCCTAAAGTTAAATGCCAAAAATGCATAGTCATACCCTTCGGGAAAACAAGGTTACCCCTAGCTACCAAATAGGTGGCAATCCACTGAGTACAGAAGAAGTTATCAGGGACCTGGGGACCCAGGTTGATAGTAGTCTGTCATTCGACACCCATGTAGCTAAAGTAGTTAGGAAGACCTTCTACATTGCCCACCTTATCATGAAGGGATTCTCATCTAGATCAAGGGAGGTCATAGTCTCCCTATACTCATCACTCATCAGACCAATGATTGAGTACAATGCCCCATTCGGAATGTATCTGACCCGACACTTGCAGCAGCTGGAGAGGCCACAAAAGTTCCTCACCAAAAGGATAAAGGGTCTCAAACATCTGTCCTATGCTGCCCGACTGAAAGAACTCCAGCTCTATTCAGTCAGTTACCGCTTGCTCAGAGGTGACCTTTGCCTAACATACAAGGCCATGTCAAACCCAGATTTGATGAATATGCTTCACCTCAAAAAATCTAGATCCGTCAGAGCCACAAGGGCGGGAGACTTAAACCTCAACACGGCTATTAATAGGACGTGCTGGAGGGATAGATTCATCACCCAAAGACTCCCTATGCTGTGGAATAAAATCCCGGTATATGTGAGGCAGAGCACCTCGCTGGCCTTGTTCAAGAGAAATCTTGACCAATGGATGGGAGATCGCAGATATACCCCAGGGATTACCTCAGTGTCACTGCTCAACAGAGGCACAGCAAAATAATGGGTATAGTTCCCCATACTAAAGGGGTGGTGTAAGCCACAAAACTATGGGCTAGGCTTGTAAATGCCCTCGGGCAGATAGCCTAGTATGAACCTATGAACCTATGAACCTATGGAGTCTAAAAGCACATCACTGGGAAAGTTTATGAGGGATAGGGGTTATGACCCATGACTGCCATACCACTGCATCAATTATTTATGCATGAGATGATTGGCCATAAGAGCTTAGAGCAGATATGTACTGTGCAGCAACAAAACAAGAGTTATAATCATTGATTTTGCAGGACTGTATCATCCTGGTGCTTTCTACTCCTGTTTTATCAAAAGTAATTGAGACTTAACCAAGCTACTGTACACACAGACAGACAGATGCACAGATACATGCACACACACATACATGCAGTCAATGACACACACACACACACACACACACACACACACACACACACACACACACACACACACACACACACACACACATATGCACAAAACACACACACACACACACAAACACACACACACACACACACACACACACACACACACATGCACTCACTCACAGGCTCACCTGTATAAATGTGCATGCACACACACACACACACACACACACACACACACACACACACACACACACACATACACATATGGACCTCTTCATTAAGTGCTTCAAGAATATTATTATCCCAGATGCAGTATTCTCTGCTTTGTATTTTAGATTGTTAAGAAAAATTGGTTGCTATTTTTCCCTTTTACTGTCATTCTGACAACTGACAACAGTGCCCCATGTTCTTCACTGTGTCTACTGGCACTCCAATTCACCTAGCTCTAATGCCAAATTTTACCCAGGGCCAGCAAAGTGTGTGTGGGGGGTTGCTCTGCCCATCTTCTAGCCAGGTTTTTTTTTCACTTTTGGTCTACCCACTTTCTCCACTCCCACCTTCACCTGTGCTAATCAACATATGCCCAAAAGCTACTTCCCCTCTCTGGATCACACCTCTCCTCAGGGAGCATCACTGAACCAGAACTGAGTACTAATGCTGTTCTTCTACTTCACTGTTTTTTTCTTCTCATGATTTCCTCATTCATGTCATCTTGGGAGGGTAGCCTAATAGTTAAGGTGTTTGCCTTACAACCACAAGGTACAGGGTTTGAATCTCAAAGGGGATAATTGGCTAGGCTTAAAATGGCTCACAAGGGCAATTAGCCTAGTACTAATCTATGAACCTATGGGGTACTATAACATGCCTAGCCATATACATTCATCATGTAATATTTACAACAGTATGTAGCTACAGGAATGTGTCCCCAGGAACAGGGGTGTGTCCCAGCCTTCCTATGAGGTAGAGATCTTAAATATGAGGTTACCTCCCATTCTCAATTAAAGCATAAATATTTTAACATTCTAAGCCATATAACATTTATTAAAACAATTACAATGTAACTATATTTTTTTGTGGTTCATTTTAGTTCAAAATTAACCTAGGTTTTCTGTTTTGTTTCTCATCAACATTTGGCAGCCATTTTAAAAATGCTAGCGGGACAAGAATTATTGCCTGAGGATATTAAAGCAATCCATTCATCATTAGACTGTTTTTCAGTTTTGTTCCTCATAAACATTTTTACAGCCATTTTCAAAATGGTGACAGGGGAAGAATCATTGCCTAATGATTTTAAAGCAATGCAATCCAGTCATTGTTAGAGAGTATAACAGATATTATGCTGGCTACTTTTTCAGACATTCCAGGTGTTTTCCAAACATGCAGCCATCTTTGTTACAACAATAAATCTACTTAATGAGCCAGCCCATACTCTACACCACAAGAATAAATAAGATGGCATTGAACATAGGGCACTCAGAAATAATTTACCCATATTAGGACTTCAAAAAGAGTAGGCAGAATAGATCCATTAAAACTCATAATGAAAAAGATTAGACAGTTACTAGATTGAGAACAGATGTTGTTAAATGAAAGGGCAGATAAAGTTTTATCTAAGCATCACAATTCCAAGCACCCGCAATATTTTATTTTCAGGTGCATGGACTTTTGATATGGAATAGGTAGTCATAAAATCAAGAGAAATGGCGATTCATTTTAAAATTGTAGGATACTAACTAAAATAGTTTTAGATTGCAGTGATGTTCTGTTTCCTAAGGAGAAAGCACTAGTACATTTCCCAGGATAGGGTAGATAGAACTGGGTTTTGGTGTTCCAACTCAGTTATCCACCTACCATGTTATTAATACTTAAGGGAACACAAACATTCTCTTTTAGCATTACATGACTGGCAAAAAGCTCTAAAAAGAACTTATGTGTAGACTATAAAGTATAAAAGCAACAGGCATGGATGGCAGTGATAGAACGGCTAGACTTGAAACATTCTCACCAATTAACTTGTGATTACACAAGGCTTCCAAATGAATTGAACTATAACCTGCATATCAAAGAGGAGTTAAGCAGAAAATATTTTTGTCAAAGTCTACTACTACTGCTGCTTGTACTAGTGCTACTAGTACTAATGCTTCTACTACTACTACTGCTGCTAGTACTAGTACTACTAGTACTAATGCTACTACTACTAATACTACTACTACTACTGCTAGTACTGGTACTACTACTACTACTAATACTTCTACTATTGCTGTTACTACTATTGTTTTGGGGAAAACGTCCATCCAGCTTAATTACTCCATTGATAAGGCACCCCTAAGAGTTGACACAGTAGTCAGGAAACTGAGAACATATGTTGACAGTAATCTAGCCTTTGACCAACACTTAACCAAGTTATTCTATGTCACCTAACTTATAAGTAAGGGTATGGCATCCAGGTCCAAGGAACTACCATTTTATTCATCCTTTAACTGACCCATCATTAAGCACAATGTCCCCTTCAGCATGTACATGACGAGGCATATCCAATAGCTGAAAAACCAATGAGATTCCTCACCAAAAGAATCCAGGGAATTCTCACATTGTCCTATATACAGTGCCTTAAAGCCCTATCTCTGTAGTTAGTCTCTTACAGGTCACTGAGAGACAATCTATGCCTGGCATATAAGACATCCTCAGATCCAGTCTTGAATAGCACTAGAAACACTAGATCTGAGGATTTAAACTTTGCTTCCATATTAATAGAACATGCTGGTGAAACAGATATATGTCTCAAATGATCCCCACACTCTGGAACAGGCATCCCATTCATGTGAAGCAAAGTCCATCCTTAACCCTATATAAATGGAACCTTGGCCATTGGATGCAAAATTGAAAATTCAGTCCGGTCTGGCCCCCATTTTTCTGATAGTCAGGGGGTGAGAGTAAATATTTCCAAATTAACATAGCCCCACTAAACCTTCAGTAACCTCCTAAGTAACATACCCCTCCACATCAATACCCTTGTGGAAACAATTGGGTTGGATTTCACAGGTAGGCTTAATAAAAGCCCAGGTGGTCATTAGCCTAGTATATACCAATGAAACAATGAACTACTACTACATTACAACAACTAATAGTACTGTCTCTACTACTACAGCCACTAGTACTGCTATTGCAAATACTACTATTGCTACTACTGCCACTGCTGATATTACAACTAATTTTACTGCCACTACTACTGGTGCTACTACTTTCATTTTTGCCACTACTGCTACTGTTACTACTGCTACTACTACTGCTACTATAGCTACTATTACTGCTACTACTACTGTTATTACTACTGCCACTACTACTGTTACAATTGCTGCTACTATAACTACTACTACTGTCACCATTACCGCCATGCCTATTAGTACTATTACTGCCACTGCTGCAACTACTACTACTATTACTGCCAACACTGCTACTATTAATGCTACTGCTACTTCTAATACTAGCAGCATAACCACTATTGCTACTATGACTACTATTGCTACTTCCACTACACCTTCTACCACTACTACTGCTACTACTACTACTACCACTACTGTTACTACTGCTATCACTACTATTATTACTGCCACTATTACTGCTACTACCGCTACTACTACTGCTGCCATTACTACTAGTGCTGCTACTTCTGGCACTACTGCTACTACTATGGGTACTAGTACTACTACTGCAACTACAGCTACTGCTACTGCTACTACTACTACTATTGCTATAATAACTGCTATTGCTACTACTGCTACTACTGCCATTACTGTTACTACTTATACTGCTAATACTGCTACTACTGCTGCCATTTCTACTAGTGGTACTAAAACTACTTTTGCTGCTACTACTACTACTGATACTAGTACTACTACTGCAACTATAGCTACTACTACTAGTACTACTACTTCTGTTAATGCTGCTACTACAACTACTACCACTACTGCTAATACTTCTAGTACTACAAGTGTCATTACTACTAGTATTACTACTTCTACTACTGCCATTACTGCTACTACTGCCACTAATGTTAGTATTACTACTAACAATATTACTGATATGACTAATACTACTACTGCAGTTACTACAGCTACTACTGCTACTACTATTGCTGCTACAATTTCTACTGCTACTACTGCTACTATAACTACTGTTGCTACTACTGCTAGTACTACTGCCATTATTTCTACTTGCAGTACTGCTGCTACTGCCATTGGTGCTACTAATATTGCTACTAATACTATTATTGCCACTACTACTACTGCTACTAAAACTACTACTGCTGTCATTACTGCCACTACTGCTACCACTACTATTGCTCCTACTACTAGTACTAGTACTACTACTACTACTGCAATTAGTACGAGTACTATGATGATTACTACTGCTATCACTACTGCTACAGCTACAATTAATACTACTAATGCTACTACTACTACTTCAACTACTGTAGCTACTTCTGCTATTACTACTGCTTATACTACTACTAGTACTACTACTGCTACTACTGCCACTATTGCTACTACTACTATTACTGCCACTACTACTAATGATAATAGTTATAATAATAACAATAACTAGAAAGGCAGTGGGATCTGAACATTCTGTAGTTAATTTTACTCTAACTGGATAACACAAACTTGAAAATGCAAATTTCCTTAGAAGGCATAATTTAAATTAAAGAAAACTGTTTAAATAAATAGGATAATTTTAAGGATCAATATAGCAGAATCCTTACTGGACAGTTACATTTTATAGGTAATGGAATTAGGTATCTTGCTTCAAGTTTTTTTTTTGTTTGTTTGTTTGTTTTTGTTTTGTAGATATTTATATAATAATTTCACATCGTCAAGAATTATTATTGCTAAACTAAGCTGGATTTTTGAACAGGATTAAACTGACATTAAGGCCATTTTCATATGTTGTATTGATTGTATCGGATGAAATGTTAATTTCATTATTTGACTGTGATGTTTAACACAGAACTTAGTTAAAACAGTGTTTAGATGGTTCAAGGCACCCCTAGATTGTATTAAATCCCAGGAGCTAAGAAATGAGACTAAAAAAGCCATCACACTTGACAAAAAAACTATTACTGCCATCTACAACATAAACATCAAAGCAACCCTCAAACATTTTGGGCGGGTATAAATGATCTTCTCCATCCAGGTAAATCCTCCACTCCTACCCCAGCAACATTATGTGATAAAATCCCAGAAGAAGTAGCAAATACCTTTAATAGTTTCTTTACCGAGACTATTCAGTCCTTAGCCAACAAACTATCTACTACCTGCTCCTCAATAACAGATTCTATACCCAAGACACTACTCTCCTTTAACCTCCAACCTGTCTCCACATCCTTTATCCGATACTTGTTGAAGAAGCTAAAGCCAACTACCCTTTCTGCAGATCTTCTCCCAGCCGAATATCTGCAAAAAGCTGCAGATGTCATAGCATACCCCATCTCGATCCCAATTAATCAAACCATAACAGAGGCCACAATCTCCTCAATTTGGAAAATATCCTATGTAATACCACTCCATAAAGGTAGCTCATCCACAGAACTATTAAACTATAGGCCAATAGCCATATTGTCACCACTTGCCAAAATCATGGAGAAGTGTGTGCACAAACAACTTCTATACTAACTCATCCAGAATAAACTGCTGACCAACTCACAACATAGATTTAGACCACAACACAGTACATCCTCTACCCTCCTCTCTTTTACCAATATAATTAACCATAACCAGAATAACAAAAAAAATCTTCAGCTCTCTTTCTGGACCTGTCCAAAGCCTTCAATATGGTTTGCCACCAGCTACTTCTCCACACTCTAAAAACCTTGCACTTAGACAACCAAGCTCTCCACTGGTTTCATGCCTACCTCTCTGGTAGGCAACAAGCAGTGCTGTGGCAGAATAAGCTCTCTTGCCTGTTACCAAATGCCATAGGAGTTCCTCAAGGCTCCATATTAGGACCACTTTCTTCTCTTTTCTGTCTTTATTAATGACCTCCATACAGTCATCCCAGATGCCACCTGCATTCAATATGCAGATGACTCTACACTAGTATGTTCCGATACCTCTCCAGTTAACCTACTATCTACAACTCAGCTCACTTTTACTACAGTGGAAAACTGGCTATCGGATCGTCACCTGATCTTAAACCCAAACAAAACCAAACTAATACTCTTCTACCCAACCCATAAACCCTCTCCTACATCTTTTACCATACACTCTAACAATGGCCCTATCATCTCCCCAGACTCCTATACAAAACTCTTAGGAGTTACCATTGACAATAAACTTAGATTCGACATGCGTATTAACCAAACCATTAAATCTGTTAACAAGAAACTTGGGTCACTGTACAGGATAAAATCCTTCCTAACTCCAATGGCTAAAGCGGTCATTGCCTGCTCACATCTTCTCTCTACCATTCTATACGCCTCTCCCATGCTTACTAAGCTTAACAAATCTGACCTTAACAAACTCTCATGTTGTCATAATCATATTGCCAGATTTGCAAATGGCATGCTCTATAGAACACACCACTGCCTTAACCTAAAAAACCTTGGCTGGATAGAACTACCAAACCTTCTCCAGCTGAACCAACTCACAGAAGCATTTAAAATTCTCAAACAACCCGATAACACCCCTGCACTGAAAAATATAATAATTCCTTACACTAATCTAGGCTGAATTTGCTCATCAAACAGGCTACTTGTCCAAACAATCAAATCCTATAACTCAGGGGGTGAAACTCTGTTTGCCAACACCATTGGAAAAATATGGAACTCCCTCCCCTCCAACCTTACTCTTACTACCTCCTTAGTCCAATTCAAGAAGAGTCTAAAACTCCATTTTAAGTCACATTGGCTTTGCCAATGCTCTAACCCAGATTAGCTCCTTTTCGTTAAACCAAGGTCATACTTTTCCTCTGGATTATCCAAGTTCAAAAACTTTAACCTTTTATTCTCAAATGATTTAACTCTATATTTCCTTGACTTATTTCTGACCATAAATAGAAGCCCTTAAATCTTTTCTAAATGAACAACTTAGGGAAGGGACCTGTAACCCCAAACAAGAACAATGAATAGAAACTAAACTCGAAATCTAAAATTGTCTTATTTTTAAGCTAGCATGTTTGAAAAATCTGTATGAGAACTTTCATATTTTGTGGTTGCTATAGCTAGGATGTTTTGTAGCAGTATGTAAATTGATTTTTTCCTCTCATATGCTTTACTATATGTAACAATCTGTAAATGTGACTATGTTGGAGCTTTTCTCACCGGGCCTCCACTGAAAATGGATATGTATCCAGTTGGACCATCCCGGTCAACAAATGTAAAATAAAATAAAATAAAATAAATAAATGGTTATATTAAGGTTGTGACATCCATTCAGTTTGTATTGTACTACAAAGAATATTCTCAGAGTTTCATTTTACATTTGTTGCTTTCTTACCAGCAAGGCAAAACATATCAAATATACTTTATTGTAATAATTCTCTTTTAGAGTTTCCTGCTTTTAGGCTTTCCCTGAATAATTTGAATTCTTCCTTGTTTTTTAGCCTTCTAGCTTCTATGTTGTAGGGAAATCTTTTTATCTCTACGTCTTTTGCACTATACTGCCCTTAGTACACTTTCTTGCTTTATTATACAGGAACTTCATACACTACCTTAGCTCACCATTTTTGTCTTCATCACCTCCATTTCTGTTTTGCATAATTTTTACCTCTTCATCCTCTCAGTACTCTTAATTTTCATACTTATACCTCTCTATTCCAAGGATGAAAAAGCCTTTTACTTTTTTTGACAAGTCAGGGATGCAGCTCTGCTCTATTCAGATGTACCTCACTGTTTCAGTTCTCTCCCCACCCTATCCTATTCCCACACAATCTCTGTGTTATTACATTTAGTCTAGTAGACCACTCCCCTACTGCCCCACCCACCTTCCTAGCCAATAGGCTTACAAATTCATAAATATGTCCCATCATATTACACAGTGTCTCTATCCTCATCAAGTTTTTTAGTTAAAGCATGTAAATCATTGCCAACAATCCACTTTCTACTACACTCCCACTGCTTTCCTTAACTAAATGTAAATCTAAATCTTCAGTACTAGTTATGCAGAAAATGGGAAAAGTGGGCTGTTGATGATGATGATGACGATGATGAGTCAACAAGCCATTATCTTCACTCGCATTCATCATTCCTCTCACCCAAAAATATCAGTTAAACACCATTCTGACTACTTCACTCATTTATGCTCCTTTTACAGCTATGTACTAATTCACTCTTGTGTACATCTTCTGGAACTGTGATTATATATATTATAACACTTCTAACTACTGACTTAACTACAACTACATATACATCATTATTGCTGTATGACTACCCTATTCCTTACCCATGCTTTAACATGACCTACATACATATTCTTCATTCAGATTACACAGACGTCATAGTAAATCAGTTGGCTGTTTCCACAAAATATAGCCTTTTTCTTTATATTTTTCCTCCTTCTTAATAAATCCCTGAATCTGTTTTCCCTGTAGTTATTACATGTTTATTCTGCCTTGAAGCATATACTCTGCATTTTCCCTGTCTCAGCAATCTATGCTGATATATAATGCTCTACAACATATTTTCTTAGCCTCCAGGGCAGACAGGACAAACTTCTCATATTAATGCTTTTATTTTTCCTTTTCTACCAAGGTGATTTATATGCCAAACCTTTTTCTGGCTTCTGCACACATTGCTAGCAATTTCCTTTGTTTTTTTGCCATCTTAAATCTATACTTCTACTTACTACAGCACACATTGAGTACTACTATGACTAGTACTGTTAGTAATAAAATTATTAACACTGCTTTTTTTCTCATTTAGTATTTATTTATTAATTTATTTATGCATTGACATTTGTTTACCGGGAAAGTCCAACTGGGCACAGGGTGTGCTTTCTTCAGCAGAGGCCTGGGGAGAAAAGCTCCAAGGAATCATATTTAATGCAATTAATATTTACAATAACAGGTTTTACAATGCAGTTTCATCAAATACATAGCATAATAGTCAGTATAATAAAACCTTAAATTTACAAGCATTATACTGACACTTTACAGATAGAAGAGTTTTGTATAAGACAGGTAGGAGTAATTTATGAAATACAATAGAGTCTGGTTTTAGAGGAGATAAGCAAGTTTGAGTGTTCACAGAGAAGTAGAGATGGAAAAGTGATTAAATTGTGCTAATTAGAAGAAGGTATAATAGTTTAAGGTGTACAATAGAGTGAAGTATTAGGAGGAGATGTACAGGTTAAGTGATTTAGTACTTTAAAGGGAGGTATAAGCAAGGAGATGAAGGGTGCTAGAGAACTATGTCCCAGAAGAAGAGCAGGGACAAAGCCAGGATCTCATATCAGTACATTCTGAATGTTGTCACATTTACTTAATATATCAGCTTAGGTGGCAGATAGTTTGAACTCTTACTTTCTTTATCAGCCTATGTGTGAAATATGTTGTAGTAATAATAGGTTTATTTCTTTGTATTCTTTGTAAGTCTGTGTGGCAGTTAGGTGGGCTCTCTGTCTAATACCAATACTTTGTCTTTGCCTAGATATGAGATAAGTGTATAGTCTGACTATAGGCTATCATAGGTTATACCTGCTATTACAATCTTTTAGCCTTGAAGCTGTATAGGCATAAACTACCCTTGAAGCTTTCACCCCTTCCTCTTATACTGATTCATTAATCTTATTTTTTAATATATATAATACCCACTCTTAAGACTTAATTCCTGCTCTGTGTCTTTTTAGATCAAGGCCTATCCTTGGCAAAAACATATCTTATCCTAAAGGAGATAATTTAAAATACCTAGTTAAATTCTTCTGCATATAATTCTAAAGCATCCTACCTAAGGCAGGCAACAAGTATTGTTTAAACTGTGAGCATTGCTGAACTATTGAAAGTTGAAGTACGCATTTGTTTAACAATTACTTTCTAGTTACTAATGAAGTTTTGTACATAAAGTCTAAAATATCTTATCTAATGCTTGCAACATGTGTTTGGTATAAACTGTGCAGATTCCTGAACTGTTTAAAATTTGTAGTATTTAACTGCATAACAACTAGTACCTGTATGTTAGTAGTCTAGTAATCTCTTCTCCCCAGGACTCTACTAAAAATGGACATAAATCCAATTAGACTATCCCAGTCAACAAATGTAAAATAAATAAAAATAAATAAAATAAATAAATAAGTCCCCTCTCGCTTTACCAAGATGGAAGATAATTTCCTTCTGTCCCTCACTCCAGACAGTACATACTAGCCAATTCTGCTAATCCATTGCTCCAACTAGTATGACTCACAACAACCTCTTACAGAATCGCTAACTTTAGAGCACTGGTTATTTCTCCTCATTGGCCAGGTTTGAGTTCTAATACTTGCTGTTTCTTCCAGTTACCATCTCACAACCACCTTGCTTCATGTCTAACCATTACAACATGCCTAAACAAAGACTTTTATGATCATGATCTCTGTTCCTCATTCTAGTCCGTTTTAATAGCTTGTCTTTTGCTCTCAGAAGCCATACCAACTTTTAATTCACATAACTCCAACACAGTAGCTTCACATAACATCCACATAGGAATGCCAATGCATCTGTTGCCCATAGCTAAATTATTAACACACATAACCAGGAAACAGCATCTTATACAAACATTATTACTTCAGTACAAATACAGCCATATAACCCTTCTCAATGATTTCTTGTCTAAGCTATATCACATTCTAAAAAAGCTTAGGTCAGGTAATTTCCATTCTAAACCCTGGCCAACACCTTTAATAATCCAAGGAAATACATACCTTAACATTAACAAACACACACACACACACACACACACACACACACACACACACACACACACTCACACACACACACACACACACACACACATACACACACACACACACACACACATACAATAAATAAAAAATGGGCAGCCTTGAAGGCACAGCTATCCAATGAACAGCACAGCATTGTGGCTATGTTAAAGATGTGGATCGTGGATGATATCTGCTGTTTTTATTACATACAGATCAATGATAAAATGATTAGTGACCCTGGCCTAGGAAACAGAAAAGGAGGTGGATGATTGTGTCTAGTCAAAACTTACGCATCTCTTGACAATAAATTTGACTAAGAAAATACAATAAATGACAGAAGTCCTAATTGGGTACTATATCATTTGGTGATCAGAAGAGATAATTAAGTTTCTTTATAGCATTTGTAAATATAAGACCAAACCAACACAACAAACTGTTGAAAAAACAAAAATGCAGGACAAAAGCATCTAAGACATGAGGAAATCTTCAGCTATTCCGCTCTTTAATGAACAAACCACTGTACTACACTGTAAAGTTAAGTGTTTTATGTCTGGCTCAATAACCAGACTTCTTCAGACAAATAACAGCAGGTACAAAGTAACTTTTATATTAAAATACACTTCCCTCTCCGCCCCCTATTTACGCAATTATTCAATACAAAATCAATTAATCAATCAAATAAATTCAAGTAAATTCTTAAATCTATAAGCCTAAAAATAACCAAAATTCATTCATTTAAAATTGACTATATTATCACCAGTATTAAATAAATACATTAACTACAAAAATATGAAATAATAAAACAGTAAAACAATCATTTTTAGTAATGAAAAGTAAACAGTGAAGTATTTTAAAAATAAAAAATAAAATAAAATAAAATAAAGGCATACAATTTAAATTCTAAAAACTCCAACTAACAACATTCAACCTTACATTCACTATTTAAGTTCACACTTAAATGTGTTAAAATTATATAAATATGTATATTGTCCTATGTTGTTAATAAACAACAGCAATATAGAACAGGGCACCTTAATGTGGCATATGATGACTATATAGATTAATTATCTGTTTAAACTTTTAAGTTTCAGTAAACATTGTATAGTGCAGCTATCATTAATACCAGGGTAATGGCAAGCATCTAAACAAATCTGTAACATCAGTTCTCTTTTTTCTAATAATAAAGATCTCGGACCACCTCTTACCTCTCCAGCCACATGATCAAACATAACACTATGTGTGAAATTAGTTTGTGGGCAGCTAAAGCATTTTCAACCTTACCTTTCCTAATATAGTAAAGGTGCTCATATACCCGCTCTCGTAATCTATGATTAGTTTTCCCAACCTAAAACTCAGGACATAAATTACATTGAGCAATGTATATTACACAGGGGTTGGGAGGGTGGTCTAATGGTTAAGGTGTTTGCCTTGCAAACACAAGGTGCAGGGTTTGAATCTCACAAGGGGTAATTGGCTAGGCTTAAAATGGCTCGCAAGGGCAGTTAGCTTAGTACTAATCTATGAACCTATCTATGAACCTATAGGTTGTATTGCAATTGTACTTGCCTAACAAGATCTTATAACAAAGGTTGAAAGAAGTGAGCTATTGAAGGTTTGCAACAAGTTAATACATGAGGCAGTCAAACCGAAGTGCTGCAGGACTGGAAGAAAGGCATAACAAAAAATCAGATTTGCCTTCAGGAGAAGATTGAACCTGACAATTTTGGAGAAACTCTCCATTCCAGAGACTAGAAAACATGAATCCAGCATGGGATATTAGATTGGGAGCACTTAGGTATACCTATAAGAAAGGGACAGAAAAAGATGAGAAACAGGGTATTACTTCCTTTTGAAATAATTGGAAGCAAATCACAATGCCCATGGCAACAATTTTTTAATACCAGAAACTTAAATCTGTTATGTAACATCATCATCATCATTATCAATGCCATTTTTCCTATTTTCTCCATGGGTTTGGGGTATCACATCAACGGTGGCAATTCTTCTCAGTTCAGTGCCACTCTCTAAATGTCTTTGATGGTCATAAATGACTGTCATGGATCTTCTCTCTAAACGTCTTTGATGGTCATAAATGACTGTCACGGGTCTTCTCTCTCCAAACGTCTTTGCTGGTCGTGAATGGCTGTCAGAGGTCTTCTCTCACTAAATGTCTTTGATGGTCATGAATGACTGTCATGGGTCTTCTCTCACCAAATGTCTTTGATGGTCATGAATGACTGTCACAGGTCTTCTCTCACCAAACTTCTTTGCTGGTCATGAATGACTGTCACAGGTCTTCCCTCACCAAACGTCTTTGATGGTCATGAATGACTGTCATAGGTCTTCTCTCACCAAATGTCTTTGATGATCATGAATGACTGTCACAGGTCTTCTCTCCCCAAATGTCTTTGATGATCATGAATGACTGTCACAGGTCTTCTCTCCCCAAATGTCTTTGATGATCATGAATGACTGTCACAGGTCTTCTCGCACACAATGTTCCCATCTTTCTGCAGGATGTCCTCATTTTCTTCTTCTTGCCTTTTCTAAATCTTCTTCACCAGATTGCATTCTGCTTTCCTGTACGTGTGCTTGACTACCATAATCTGGCCTGTTTGGCCTTCTCTAATTGGCGCTACGTTAGCTTCTGCACTGATTTCCTTATATCTTCATCTGTTACAGAGTGTGAATCCTACCACTCAACTCAGACACCCCATCTCCATCACTTCTGCCTTCCTGAACTGCTCTGACATCACTACCCAGGTTTCTGTACCATACAGTGGTACTAGCTATACCACCTTAATTTTCAGTTTCTTTGGCATTCTTCTATCAGAATCTACCCCCAACATTTTGTGCAGGTTGGTTGCAGACCCTGTGATTCTAGCTTTGCTTTCTTCATTTAGACTTTCTTTCTCTTCATCCAGCAAACCCCATACTCAATTTGTTTAACCTGTTTCACTATTTTCCCTTCTATCTCAGTTTCCAGCTCTATTTGGTTTCTCCATTTGCTGCCATGACAACTGTCTTGTCTACATTCAGTTTCACCTGATATGCCTTTAGTATTGCATTTCAGTCCCCTATTATTTGCTGAACGTCTTGTTCAGAGTTGGCTTGTAATGTTGCATCATCTGCATGTAGCAGCTTCTTGATTTGCATACAGTAGCTTTGTTGATCTCCTCTGTAACAGATGAATAGAGAAAGAAAGATAATAAAAAATAAGTTGCCATGGGGCAATGGTAACATGTTCTGAAGGGCAGTAGAAGCAATATTTATAATGACTCATGACAAGCTAAGAATCTAGCCTCTTTTTATGAGTTACAGTGCATATGAACAAGGAGGCGGGGTTAAGATGAAGGATGCTCAATAGTTAGATACCCGGCCAAGAACTAATAGATTAAGAAAAATGAGTTAACATTTCAGATTTTAAAAAATCGTCTACATAGATCATGCTTGCTCTTGCTTAGACTTCCCTTCTCTTCATTCCACCACCTCCATACTTGGGGTGCATAAGTGTTTAAACTCAGCCATACCACAAAGAATCAAAGCCAGATCCCCAAGTAAAAACAAGCTGCCATAGTGGATATCCAGCATCAACTGACTTTATAATAAATGCAATAAAGTTGCTGTCTAAGAAAACAAAGGCGAGGCTCCAGTAATAGAAAAGCCTTTGTTGCCTCAACAGGCAAATAAGACAACTTGTCAAATCCTCCAAGGGCTCCTTTCAGAAAAACTGTGCAAGTGCAGCCAAGGATGGGTCTATATTATAATCGTGAAAGCTGTCTTTCATGAACACATGTTCATCGACACATAAACATTGAACAAGAACAACAAACTACCAAAAAAGTGAAATGGAGAATGACGAACGCATTCCCGGAAGTAACAGCGCCATATAGGTAAGGTAAACCTAACTGTACAAACCTTACCTAAAATACTTTCAAAAGTTTTTGCAGGGTGGCGAGCCCCCCTGCACCCCCCACACCCCCCCCTACTTATATATACCAACTCTGGGGCTGCACTACAGTAGGGAAAATGATTCATTTCCTCATCCCAATGATCGCCCTGCTGGCCTAGAAAATCCATTCGACATTCTCCATTTCACTCTTTTGGTACTTTGCTGTTCTCGTTCTTTGATGTATATGTGTCAATGAACATGTATTCGCGAAAGACAGCTTTCGCGATTCTGATATAGACCCGCCAAGGATAACTCTAAGGCCTTTACAGCTATGTAAGTAACCTAAAGGGTAGGACATAAACATGTGTAGAACTAGTATCCAACAGAGATAGCAAACCTGATAGCAGATAGGTTTGGCAAATATTTCACTACCTTATAGCCTCCTAACTTACAACAAAGCTTCCCACAAACTCCCCACCCCCACGCTACATATCTGAAGAGCACATCCTCAAAGCTTTGTACAAGGCAAAAAACACAGCCTCTGTGGGACCAGACAACATCCCAGGCTGTCTTCTAAGCAGGCTAAAACATGAACTAGCATCACCACTAAGTACCCTTTTCAATCATAGCCTAACCACAGGCTTTGCTCCTGTGGAATGGAGAACAGCAACAGTTATTTTGCTCCACAAAGGTGGCCTAGCAACAGGCCCATAAGGCTGACCAGCATCATCTGTAAGGTCATGGAACATATCATTATGGACCTTATGAATAAAGACATAGGTGACCTCCAAACCCTGGATCCCAGTCAATTCAGCTTCATGAAGGGAAGATCCTGCCTGTTAAATCTGGTGGATTTCTTTGAAAATGTGATCAAGGCAATTGGCAATGGCCAATTTATGCATACAGCATACCTTGACCTGGCAAAGGGATTTTGACACAATCCCACATTCAGGGATTGCCAATAAACTTAGCAAACTGAATATAAACTCCTTCATTGTAAGATGGGTTGCAAACTGGCTCACAAACCAGACACACATTATCAAAGTGGGTGACTCCACATCAACCAGCAGACCTGTTACCAGTGGGGTGCCACAGGGTTCAGTACTGGGCTCCCTACTGTTTGGCATGCACTTCTTAGAAGCTCAGGTCAAAACTAAGGGGTTGTGGCCAACCAGTTTTGCAGATGACTGCAAACTATATGCAATTATGGAATCCCCAAATGATGTAAGTATACTCCAGGAGGGTCTTGTGCAGACCAATGACAACTGGTGTATTTGTCATGATCTCAAACTTGAATGCAAAGAAATGCATCATCATTCCCTTTGGCAGAAACAATGGCCCCTCACACTATCAAATCAACAACAATACCCTAAGTACCCACAAAGTGGTAAGGGACCTGGGATCACAAGGTGACTGCAACCTTAACTTCAACCACCATGGATCTGCTGTAGTAATGGAAGGCTTTCTATGTAGCTCACTTGATTAATTAAGACATCGACTCAAGAGCAAAAGAAGTTATAACTACTATATACTTGGCAGTTATACGGCCCATAACTGAGTATAATGCCCTGTTTGGCATGTACCATACTAAGGAACTGCAGTAATTAGAGGGACCTCAGAGGTTTGTAACAAAGTAGATCAAGGGGCTCCAGCATGTGCCTTACACAGACCGACTAAATTCCCTGCCACTATACATTGTATTGTATAGACTTCTTAGGGGAGACTTATGCCTGGTCTACAGAGCAATCCAAGACACAAACCTAATGAACTTGCTGCATATCCATAAATCAAAGAGGACTAGGGCTACCTGTTCCAGGGATCTAAATATGGCCTGCAACTTAAATAGGGCATGCTGGAGGGACAGATTTATCTCCCAGTGACTGCTGCATCTTTGTAATAGGCTACCAGTTCATTTGAAACAGAGTACCTTTATGACAATGTTCAAGAGGAACCTGGATGAGTGGATGAGGCACTATAAATTCTTACCAGAGATAGAGCCTACAATCTTCCTGGACATGGGCAGTTATCACTAAATGCAATCTTGGGTATTGACTAGCATTTCTATGGTATTACACTGGGATGAAACAACTATGTTTAAAATTACCTCTGTGCCAATAGCGTAGTAATCCTATGACCCTATGATCCTATGATCTTGAGCTAGTTTCATAAACAAGTTGGAAAAATTGACCTGAATATATTGGGAGATATTTAGGGGATGATGCAGATGTTGTATATACATTCTAGAAATGCTCTAGAATCCCAAGAAGACTGGAAAAAAAAATAACAGAATGGGTAGCCATTCTCCATAAAAAGAACACAATTTCTTAGGAGATGTATTTTAGAAGTGAAGTTACAGCAATATAAGTTCTGTAATTGCTATGCAATTCCTAAACTTACACAATCTCCTCTCCCCCACACAACATGGCTTCTGGCAACACCATAGCACAACAACTGATCTGCTCTCCTTTGCTAATCTAGTCAGCCAACACAGAAATAGCAACCACTTTGTATCTGCAATATTCGTAGACCTCTCCAAAGCATTTGACATGGTCTCACATATCTTAGTACTAGAGACCCTAGCCTCCCTAGCCTTTTCCCCTACCACTATAGCATGGTTGAAAAGCTATCAGTCAGATAGGCAGCAATCTGTCCAATGGCAAGGTGTACTATCCCCTTTACTTCCAACTACTATAGGTGTACCGCAAGGCTAAATATTAGGCCCACTTCTTTTCTCCATATTCACTAACAATCTCCATACCATCACATAGCATGCGTAAGTCATATAATACTCAGACGATTCAACTCTCATCTGCTCTGCTCCATCACTAGCCACTCTACAATAGCTCACTCAGGAATTCTTTAGCTCTGCGGAAAGTTGGATTACTCAGTTCCACTTATCCTAAACCCTAACAAAATTAAATTGCTACTTTTTACCCCCAACAAAACCATGCCCACCCCTTTGTCCTTCACTATCTCCTCCAATAACAATGCTATAATTTCTCCCTCTGACCACACCAACTCCTAGGCATAGAAATTGACAAAAATCTACTCTTTGATGTCCATATTTTACAAACTATAAAAAAAGTCCATAAAAAATAGGAACACTATATAGACACAGGAAATTCCTCTCAAATCAAGCATGGATTACTCTAGCCCAAACCCACCTATTGTCCACTCTAATGTATGCCGCACCAATTCTTACCCAGGTCAGAAAACTTGACCTTGCCAAACTTGAGTCATGTTATAATAAGATTGCCAAGTTTGCCAACAACTCCACCTTCATAACCCACCACTTCCAGGCTGTAAGGAAACTACAATGGCTAGAACTTTCCCAGCTACGAAGTTATCACCAGCTAGTTATTGCCTATAATATTGTAAGACAACCTGACAAAACCCCAGCACTAGGCCAACTTCTCACCCACTATAAAGCCAATTGTCCTCTTTGCTCTACCAACAAATCTCTCCTCTGTATCTCAAGGACTAACAACATGGCAGGGAAAGAAGCTCTATTCTCTCATACCATAGCTAAAACCTGGAATAACCTCCCTTCTGCTCTGATTTATGCCTCTACTACTACTCGTTTAAAAAACTCACTTAAATCACACAATGAATACCTGGTAATGCCCATGCATTACATAATTTGCTCTATTTTACCACTCTAAATACCTGACTTCCTATAACACTTAATGTAGTATCTGCTACAGTTTTAGGAAACTTTTATT
This sequence comes from Protopterus annectens, assembly GCF_019279795.1. Lineage (NCBI taxonomy): Eukaryota > Metazoa > Chordata > Ceratodontiformes > Protopteridae > Protopterus > Protopterus annectens. The sequence goes on along the minus strand of NC_056726.1, from coordinate 1,582,725,414 downwards.
ACTGCATCAAATTGTGTAATTATTTCATGTTTAACTATGTAACTATGTTTATTTCCACACACACACACACACACACACACACACACACATATATATATATATATATATATATATATATATATATATATATATATATATATATATATATATATCTTGTTGCTTCACATTAGCTTATATATATTTTTTTCATATTGTTTAATTATTTTACTAACTGCATATTTACTTGTTGTTGCATATCAACTTACACTGCTTTGTTCATTTTTTTTTTACTTACTGTGGAGCTATTCTCCCTGGGCCTCCATTGAAAATGGACATGTGTCCAGTTGGACCATCCTGATAAACAAATGTAAAATAAATAAATAAATAAAAAGGTATGGGGATGGAGCATCAGATGTAATTGGGTTTAGCTAGTGTCACAAAATGTATGCTTTACAGAGAAAGCAAAATCAGTATTAAGGAACTTTATGCAAAGATGGAATAAAACTACTATAAACTGTATCATTAACAACAAGAATTACTACTTTTACAAACAATAATACAAATGCTCTGATGAGAAACTGATTGATTTCCCCAACAATCGGGGGATATCCTTCAAAGGGAACAAATCAAATCAATTCATTGCAAGCATAAAAGATTACTGATGAAATAATAGATTAGAGTTAGCAGTGAAATCAGATGTTCCAGTGAAGTTTTTTGAAAATACACAATCTGAGATATAGAAGTAGAACCTGGAAGAAAAGAGACTGGGATATGTTGGAGATGTGTTGAGGGTAGATCAAGAACCCTTCACGTTTTCACAACATCTCATGGTTAAACCTGTATGGAAAAGTGTATTGTACTGTGGGATGACATTTCTCTAAACCAGCTTCTGAGATATTGCAATAAAGAACAGAGAAGGTAAGAGGAAGAAAAACTCCAGACATTGCAAATATGGGCGGCACAGTGGTGCAGCGGTTAACGTTGTCGCCTCACAGCAAGAGGTTCTCTGGTTCGATTCTCGGCTGGGGTGCCTTCTGTGTGGAGTTTACATGTTCTCCCTGTGTTCGCGTGGGTTTCCTCCGGGTACTCCGGTTTCCTCCCACATTCCAAAGACATGCATCTGGAGCATTTCTCCCCGGGCCTCCGCTGAAAACCGGCTCTGTGGAACCTAGTCGGACTTTCCCGGTCAACAAATGATAAATAAAATAAATAAAATAAGATAAAAAAAAATATGGGGGTAAGTGTGAAGAATAACTGAAAAATAATGGAAAAGAGAATTACTGTGGACGATCAGTATGCTGAAAGTAAAACATTTAGAAGCATATAGGAGTATGGTAGCTAGGCTGATGGATAGGAAATAAAAAGGCATAAGTTAAGAAAGAATGGGAGAAAATATGAGTGAAATGTTTGATAGGTGAGGAGGAGAAACAATAGGCAGTTAAATAAAGAGTATAAAAAGAATACTGAGTGACACACGGGTGTGTTTATATATATATAGTTTTCTATTTATTTAAATTTGATGGTGACATTTTATGTATACATCTATATCTAGTTTAGTTGTATTTGTTTAGACTCTAATGTATTTATTTTGTATACAGCTGCAGTTTACACATGTTGTTTAGTCTGCTAAGTATAAGATAACTTTTTTGTGGTAACAAAGTTAAATGGAATCAATTAATAAATCAACAAAAAAAAACGTTGATGATATGTAGCTTATTTGCATATCTATTGCATTGGTCTAGGTCTTATGACTGTAACAATTTTCTCAAGTTCAACCATTCATCAAAATAAGGTGATCAAATGTAGAATTCAAATCTGAAGTTTTTTTTTGGAAACCAAAGTTACCAGCACAATCTCTGCAACTTTTTTGCCACATGTGAAGCAGAGTTTCTCCCTAACCCAATTCAAGTGCAACCTGGGCCATGGGATGGGGAACAGGAAATCCATCCCTGGTTTGGCACCAATGTCTCTAATGGCCACAGGGAACCTGTAAATGGTTCATATCTCAGGCCCCTGCTTGTAAATGTTTCATCTCCCAAGCCCCTGCTTACACTTAGGAAGGGTATCAGTGCTTGTCATTGATTGGGGATGCATGGCTAGGCGTAAATAGACCATAGTCTAGTAGCTAGGCTTAAACAGACCCTTGTCATTGTTAGTCTAGTAAACACCTATGAACCTGTGCATCTCCTCTACTTAATATAATCAACTGCAAGGTGACTGCAGCTTATGAAAAGGCTAATCCTCTCTGCAGTGGTGAATGCATGCCTTTGAATGACAGAAAATTATCACACAGTTGGCCACTGCACAAAATACCCACTTTCTTGCGGGCAGTAACATATTGTCTCTGCAGCATAAGGCTCATGTCTCTATTAATCATGTGTGTTTTTTTCAGTTCAACTAACAATATTTATGAATGTATAAACCAAAAAACTTGAGAGGCACTGCTCGAGACCGAGAATTGCTAACTAAAACAACCATAACACTTGGTTGTTGGTTGTGGTTGTTTTAGTTAGCAATTCTTGGTCTCAAGCAATGCCTCCCAATTTTTTGGTTTATTTGTTTGTTTTCTTGGTGTTTGAACTGCTTTTTTAGATATTTATGAATATCACCCAAAAATATTTTGAAGTCATGTTTGCTACATTTTCATCTTATTTTATGGCACAAAGTTAATCCAAAAGCTTGCACGGAGTGCAAGATTGGTGCAGGAGTCCACGGTGATCCAGGAACAGCCTGCAGGGGAGTGCAGGAGCGCTCCTGCACTAATCTTGCACAGACTAAGCCCTAGTATGCAAATCACCACATTTGCAGGTGAGATCCATGCAAATGAGGTGATTTTGCAATCCAGAACGCTTTCAACAGTCCGTGCAAGACTAGTGCTATCTGCAGAAATGTACTCGATTAGTAACAGAGCACATTTCTGCAAAATCCAAAACAGAGCTATGACAGCCCCAAATAAAGGCTGCTTATCATTGAGGAAAAATGCCAATGGCCAAGTATAAGGCCATTGGCATTGCAAACAATACAAAAAATAAAAAAAATATCTACTTTTTTTTTTTTTGCCGATCTCGGCTGTTTAAGCATAGGGCAGCTGCACGCAAACAGGATCGGGGGGGAAATAAGAAAATAAACCTAAAATAAACATTCTAACTAAAATCAGTATTCTTCCATGCAAGTCAACAGCAGGTAGAAGACAACCTGGCCAGTGAGTAGTGGTTGCTAAGAGGGGAGGCTCAGTGTGAGATACGTAACTATGCATTAACAGGCAATCCTATGCAAATGAGGGGAAGGATAGTGAATCCCAGTTTTCACCAGCATGTGAGGCAGGTCCCAACAGTGTAAGAGTATGAATAGCTGGGTGCAAGACTAGGAGGTAGGTGACATCATGGGGTGGGCTGTGTCAGCCATACTGTAAGCGGATTGGAGGCCTGTGGCTCGGGTTTGCTCCTAGCTTAGCACAGCTAAGCTATGGGGTGTGTCTAAATCTGCCTAGCACTCTTTACAAAGTATAAGCGGGTGTGCGCACCACACACCGGGTTTTACAGGAAGAAAAAAGAAATTTAACCAGGAAATAGCAGCAGTGTGCACATTTGAGCACTCTGTATGCAGGGCACACACACGGGCTTAAACAGGGAGGCAATGGGAAGGGGAAAACAGCAGTAGGAAGCTATTCAAGGAGAACTAGAGTAACTGGCAGGTGAAATGTATCAGAATCAGCCAATTACACAGGCAGCAGACCAGCCCAGCCCAGAACACTACTATAAACTAAGCGAACACCTGGTGGTGAGGATGTGAATGCTGCTGAACAACCCACAGTGAGGAGACAGAGAAGAGTGTACAGACCCAGGGTAACCTACCAGGGGCTGCATTAGCTGGAGATAGTGGAGCACTATAGGATGGATAGAGATCTCCTACAACAAATTGTTTAGCTGTGCCAGCCACACCTGACACCAAACTGAGCGAGGGGAACCTATCCCAGTGGATACCAAGGTATGTGTAGGCCTAGGTATACTAGCCACAGGTACCTCCCAAAGCACAACTGTGGATATCATGGGGATCTCACAGGCATCAGCATCCAGAGTATTCCACCAGTTCCTGGATGCCATGTCAGCACATGCCAGTGAGCACATATATTTCCTTAACACCCATGAGGTGTTGACCAGCAATAGGCATCTCTTCCACCAAATAGCAGAATACCCTGGGGTAGTGGGTGCTATAGACTGCATGCACATATGCATCAAAGCACCACCCAGTGAGCAGGGTAGGGCCTACATCAACTGCAGCGGTATCCCCTCCATCAACTGCCATGTCGTATGTGATGCCCAGGGCATTATAATGAATGTGTGTGCTGGCTGCCCTGGAAGCAATGCGATTCCCACATATTGCATATGACGCAGCTGTACCAGAGATTTGCCAATGGGGACATCCCCTATGGTCACCTAGTAGGGAATGCTGGGTACACACTGGAGCCATGGCTGATGACACCCATCAGAAATGCACACACACCTGAACAACAATGCCATAATGAGGCACACGCACAGGCCAGACATATAATCAAAAGTGTGTTTGGGATGCTCAGGTCATGGTTGTGGTGTCTGGACACATCTGGTGGAGCCCTGCAGTATTCACCAGCTACATGAACCCAAATTGTTATGGTATGTGATATGCTACACAATATGATCTGGCAGAAACAGCTGCAGCAGGAACAGCATGGGGCAGGGCCACACAGCCACCCACCAATGCCAAGGCCTGCATAGGCACAGAATGATCCAGAGGAGGAACAACCTGAGCCTGCCCCAATAGACAGAAGGAGGCATGCCCAGTATGCCCTGGCCTTGGCAAAGAGGCAATGCATAGCACATGCACTGACACAGTAGGGACCCAGGGAATGACACCTCTCTCTGACTCACACATACAGTAAAATGGATGCCAAATATGACACTACTTGTGTTCAACCATGTATACTATGTACTATGTGCATCCGACATAGGCAGCCCTCCAGCACCATCCGCAAGTCCGGCACACCCTCAAGGAAAGTCAGTCAACCTACCAATTGCCAAATGGAGTAGAATGTGTTGTTACATGTTGCTATGGTATGGATGTGAGCATGCAAGGGAATTGGGTGGCTGAATGTTATGGCAGCAGACAGTAGACACCCATAGCAGCATCATGACATATGTAGCACATACTGGAGTCACCATATTAGCCAGCACTACACGGGGTGACAAAACCTACTGCAGGAAATCTGCTGAGCGACATGTGTGTCCATATGACCCACACATGCCAGTCCGGATGGTTCACATACCCAACAACAATCTCAGCCAGCAGGACAGGTGTAGACAAACCCAAACAGAGCCTGTGCCATGGCCCCAGAATGATGGCTATGGTTAACCTTCTCCCCAGGCCTACACAGACAGACCACAGCAGGGCAGGCAGTGGTTTGTAAGTTCTGAAGGGTAGGAAGTCAGACAATAATATGTAGGGCAACCAAAGCCAAGATCTGTAGTACACTGGTATGCCTCCAGTCAGCATGATAGTTAGCAATACAGAATGAAATGGAGTACCTGACATACCAGTACAGTCATAGCAAATGTGTACAAGTTTCACGTGTGCCCCCCACATCCTACATAGTAATGTAATAACAGTCAGGTTTGCTCCCCTCACTCCTGTGTAGAAACAGTCAGGTGTGCCCCCCTGCTATGCAGAAATGTAGTAACAGTCAAAGCCAAATGATCGATGGATACCCTGCAGAGACAGCATGCTACCTGTCGGTGTACAACAAAAGGTCAGCACTGCAGCACAAACTACCTGGACATTATTCACACATTCAATACAGACGGCTATACTGGGCATGCTCAGTCAACAACATACTGAAAGGTCATACTGGGCATGCTCACACACTTTAACACATTAAGGCCATGACTGTAAACACCAGTGGACCAGACGTATCTGGCAGTTGCAGTTGTTAGTGCAGACACTCATCAGTATGCACCACTCATGGCTTGTACACACAGTGGATAGGAATACAGACATATATGTCAGGACAACACACTATAATAAGCCAAAGGTAGACATACATAGATGTGTGGAAGTGAGTAACTGTGACGAGGAGCCATCCAGGCTTGTCCCACCCAGCACACAACCAAAGGGCCCCAAACACATGAGGTGCAGATGTCACTCACTGCAGATACTAGCCACCAGTATCTGTCAGCATTACAGACTATGTGGTGCACGTGCCAGCTGTGCAACATGACTGTACAAGGAAGTAGTCCTCTATCCGCTGTATACACGTACCTGTGACATACGACCCCATGTGTGCCCACCTGTGGCATGTCAACCCCTAGATGAAAGGGTTATGGCCCATGCACACACCGCCCACCCCATAGTCCTACTATGACAAGCCTGCTGAGGTCATCCAATGTGAAATACACCTTTGGGAGAGTCATAGCCCAGTAATTTCCATGGCGCATCCTATAACTGCGTACTGCTGTAGTGTGATAAACTAGTGAGGTAGGAGTTTTAACCTCAGACTTGGCAACTGTTTGTGTATCTGTCTGACTGTGTAGAGACCAATGCTTTTTAGGGTACTCACACTCCTTACAATTCATATACTCAACTTTGGCAAGCCTGCTGATGTCACCCACCTAGAAATACACCTCTGGGAAGGTTGTAGCCTAATAATATCCGTCACGTGTCCTGTAACTTCTTCCTGCTGTAGTGTGATAAAGTAGTTAAGTAGGAGTTCTAACCCCAGAGTTGGCAACTCTGTGTGCATGTCTGTCTGACCCTGTCTGTGTAGAGAGCAATGCTTTTTTAGGGTACTTACAATTCATATACTCAACTTTGGTAAGGCTGCTGATGTCACACACCTAGAAATACACCTCTGTGAAGGATGGAGCCCACTAATCTCCATAGTGCATACTGTAACTGTGTACTGCTGTCATGTGATACAGTAGTTAGGTAGGAGTTCAAACCCCAGAGTTGGCAACTGTATGTGGGTTTGTGTGCATGTCTGTCTGACCCTGTCTGTGTAGAGAGCAATGCTTTTTAGGGTACTCACTCTTCTTACAATTCATGTACTCAACTTTGGCAAGACTGCTGATGTCACCCACCTAGAAATACACCTCTGGGAAGGCTGTAGCCCAGTGATCTCTGTAGCATGTCCTGTAACTGCATACTGCTGTCATGTGATAAAGTAGCTAGGTAGTTATTCCAATCCCAGACATGGCAAGTGTGTGTCTGTCTGACCCTGTCTGTGTAGAGAGCAATGCTTTTTAGGGTGCTCACACTCCTTACAATTCATATACTCAACTTTGGCAAGGCTGCTGATGTCACCCACCTAGACATACATCTCTGGGAAGGTTGTAGCTCAGTAACCTATGTAGCGCATCCTGTAACTGCGTACTGTTTGTATGTAGTATAATGTAGAACTGTGGTAGGGTTCCATGGAAGTTCTGGATGTTTTGTGTGTGTTTCAATATCTGTGTATGGAGCAATGCATTATAGGCTAGTCACACTCCCTATATTTCAAATGACCTACTTTGGCAATCCTGATGATGTCATTCATTGTGAAATACACCTTTGGGGAAGGAGCTCTCTAGTAATCTCCATGGTACGTCCTATAACAGCTCCATGCTGTAGTGTGATATAGACCTCTGTTAGGGTATCTGTACCCACACATGTTGCTTGTGGATGTTTTGTGTGTGTCTCACTGTCTGTGTAGGGAGCAATGCATTTTAGGCTTGTCACACACAGTACATTTCAAATGGCCTACTTTGCCAATCCTGCTGATGTAATTTATTGTGAAATACATCTTTGGGGAAAGAGTTCTCTAGTAATCCCTGTGGTGCTTCCTATAACAGGTCCATGCTGTAGTGTGATACAGACCTCTGTTAGGGGTCCTATACCCACACATGTCAGACATGGATGTTTTGTGTGTCTCACTGTCTGTCTAGGGAGCAATGTATTTTAGGCTAGTCACATACAGCACATTTAAAATGGCGTACTTTGCCAATCCTGCTGATGTCACTCATTGTGAAATATACCTTTGGGGAAGGAACCCTCTAGTAATTCTTGTGGTGTGTCCTGTAACAGCTCCATGCTATAGTGTGATATAGACCTCTGTCAGGGGTTCTATACCCACACATATCATGGGTGGATATCTTGTGTGTGTCTCACTGTCTGTGTAGGGATCAATACATTTTAGGCTAGTCACACACAGCACATTTAACATGGCCTACTTTGGCAATCCTGCTGATGTCATTCATTGTGAAATATACCTTTGGGGAACAAGTGTCCTAGTAATCCCCATGGTGCATCCTATAACAGCTCCATGCTGTAGTGTGATGTAGACTTCTGTTATGGGTTCTATACCCACACATGTTGGTTGTGGATGTTTTGTATGTGTCACTGTCTGTATAGGGAGCAATACATTTTAGGATAGTCACACTCACTACAATTTGAATGTCCTACTTTGGCAATCCTGCTGATGTCTTCCAATGTGAGCTACACCTTTGGGGAAGGAATACTCAAGTAATCTCCATGGCATGTATTATAATTGCATAGTGCTGTAGTGTAATAAACTAGTAAGGTAGGGGTTGTACTCCCAGACATGACAGGTGTGTGTGTGTGTGTGTGTGTGTTTGCAACACATATCTTGTGTGGAGGTGGTTGTGAGTGTGTGACACCAGTGGTCAATGTGGAGTGAGTTTTGCATATTTCTTATATGGTGGCCCTACTATATATCACAATGTCCACCGTACAGGGATAACAGATGTGAAATAGCTGAGAGGCTGGGGTGCAAAACCATAACCAAACATGTGACATCAAGGCCAAGCAATCACAGTTAGCAACTGCAGTATTACCCAGACCACACTCTCAACCCATGTCTCATACACACACACATGGGTAACAGCCAATATGTGTGTAGTACACTGCATATTGGCCAGTGATAGTAACTATGGGGTGTTAGCTGTGGGCTACAGAGGGCATGACACCCTGTCCATCTGTCCAATATGCACACACATGCAGATAGTGCACCTTCCCATGGGCACCTAAAACACCTGTGGTGCCATCACATGTGACCCACAACGGACACACCATGCCTGACAACATGCCCTGTATAGACAGATGCCACTGACACCAGGGAATGCAGTTAGCATGCTACCAATTTAGGTACAGTGTAAACCTGCTGCCCATTACCAGTTCCCACCACATGTGGGCAAGACTGGCACATCTGATGATAATCTGTGTTCACAACATGGGCCAGACACCCCAAGTACAGTTCCACATGTCAATGTACATGCATGTGGGAGGTGTGCACATCCCAGACACTGTCCATGTCATGGACTAAGGAACACATACATGGCAAGTGATGCACAGCATTGGCCATACACAATAGTCACCCAGGTGACTGGATGGGGGATACAATACCCACCTGTGTTGGCAAATGCAGACACTACAGCCCTGAGCAACACTACAGACCATTGTCATGTGGCCTGATGCCAAGGTATACCCATCTCCTAGCCTTGTACAGCCACTTTGCACAGTCGACCACCACACACCCGTGCAGACATGCACCCATGCATGTCAATACTGTCACCCTGTGTGTTTGTGTGTGTGTTGTATGGTGCATATGTTCACATCCACACTCCCTACAACCCCCATGGGCATACTGAAGCATGCTGTCTGATGTCAGACACCTCCCCATACCCTTTGCTCATACAACCCCCTTATGACCCGTGTGGGGCATGTGATATCTGCACAGTGATGTGTTGAGGCAATCCCACTACTAATGAATTGTAATCCTGGCCATGCCAAGTGTGTCAGTGTGTGTACATCCCTGTGATAGTATGGCTGTGGTGATGCTGGCAGCTGTTCATGCTGACAGGCAAGTGTACGTCACCTACCATATAGCTACCGTATCCCTGTTGCAGATGTCTGTCACCATCACATATATGTTCTGAGGGCTCCACAGCCGGTAACCCATGTGGCACATCAAATAACTGCATAGCGCTGTGATAGCACTCCATAGGCATCAGGGGTTTGATACCCTGTACTGGTAGGTGTGTGACACAAACATGCTTAGGTTATACTCTCCTACCACTCCCTGACTTGCTTTGCCTCTGTCTGCCTCTCCCACTCCCTCTCTGGTGAATGTGGAGACCTACACCTGCTTTACTTGGTAGCAGCATGTGTATTTTAAGTGATGCCCATGATCAGCTGATGGCTTCTGCACAAATTGCAGCCCTCCCCTAGTTGATTGCATGTGGAACAGCTGTGGTAACATTCCCATAGCCAATTGCATGGAAACACATTCCAATATCTAGGAACATCATGTTGGTGTTGGCCCTTTTCATTCACTGTGAGCAGGAACTAGATCTGTTGTTTGGCAAGCAGCATCTCAGATGTATTGGGGATTTAACTCTAACAGCATACACTGTGGAAACAGGGCAACACACAAGAGGGGGATGTGCCTAACCTGACTATAGACTGTACGTGCTGCTATACTGCATTTGGAGTACTGTTGGTTTAACATGTGTGTGAAGATATGACTGTCCTACATGTCTTAATACCTGCCATGTCAGTTCCATGTTTAAGAGGAATCCCCATCTGCAGAGTCATCTGCCGACAGGGCGGTGTGTTGTGCCTTTGGTTTCATGTGTTATCAATGAAGCATCTATCTGTGGACTGTAGAAGGTAGTGTGAGGATTGCAGTCTGTAGATGGTGAAAGCCATGACAATTACAGGCTTCTTATCCCTCATAGGGCATATGTTGCAACAAATCCTGTTACAACAGTAAATGTATGAGGTTATCACAGCAACATGTCATTATTGGCCCTGTGTATGTGCTTCCAGCCACAACTCTGTCAACCTGTGTACATATGCCGTGCATGAAGTGGTGCGTATGTGTTGTACACCATCATTAGTGTCATCATATCTGATAACAAGCCAGTGAGATATCAGACTGCTACACATGCTATGTACAGTAGGGGTTATATTTGATGACATAACCTGGACATTCTGTGGATGTTTGTACAGTACTGAGGTATGTGTACTTATGATGAATATCAACAGTGTGTGTATTGTTAATATGTGCTTTAGCCTGTGTACAGACTGTGGTAGATGTCATTGTTCTAGGTCCTGTCCTATCTGATGTTACATGCTCCTCCACTGTATGGTACCGTACTGGCGTACATGTTTGTAGGGCAATACACACACATGTCCCATACCACAGACAGCCATCAGATCAAACTGTGTAGCAGTCCAGTATATGTAGGGTCAGTCTGAGAGTGGCACATATGAGGATGGTGTTGAACAGATGGTCCATATACTGTTATATTATGCTAGCTTAACATATGTGGCTGTGTTCACATTGGTTGTGGTTATGCACTTTCACACAGGTGTATCTTACCCTGTGCTCTGACATGCCTGTAGACCCTGCTATATATGCAGGTACATGTGCATTCCCCCATAGGAGATGTAGGCCAGTGTTAAGCCAGTCTGCCTGTAGCCTGCACAGTTCATTGTTACATGCCTAGCAGGTTAGTGTTCTTACCCAGTGAGATGTCATTTTCAGAAACTTGCCAGATTTACTGCTGTCGGACCTCCCTTAACAGTCATGTATGTCAGACAGAGCAGTGGGATGCTGTACAGATGTATGTCAATATCTAGTGGGTGGTATGTGGCCATGGCACCCCTGCACAAGTGGTCATTATGTGATAGGCCAGACAGGGGTGTGCGAATGCATAACCTATGGTGGCAAATGTATTCCAGTCGTTATTTGTTATACTCATCTACATGGCTGTCTGCATCCATATTGTCAGGCATGGTACACGTTTAGCACTAAGGAGTTACGTGTATACCTCTGGTCTGTACAGAGTGTGTCAGAATGTATACATATATTGGCCAATATCTCTGCTGCAGTCCACAGGGGCATTACGTGCTAGCTTAGGTACTTTACTATGATGTCCATAGGATGTCTGTCAGTAGCCAATGGTACACATGTTATAAGCAGATGTGACCTCCAACACACACCATAGGTTCATAGGTTTATACTAGGCTATCTGCCCTAGGGAATTTATAAGCCTAGCCAGAGTGTGTTTGGCTTTCGCCACCCATTTTAAATTAATTTTGCTATGCCCTTTTTCAAGGTTAGTATACTGTGCCTCTGTCTAACAGTGACACAGAAGTGATACCTGGGGTAAACCTACAATCTCCCATCCACTCATCAAGATTCCTCTTGAAGAGAGTCAATGAGGAACTCTGCCTAACCTGGACTGGGATTTTATTCCAGAGTGAAGGGAGCCTCTGGGTTATGAATCTGTCCCTCCAGCATGTCCTATTTATTTCAGTGCTGAGGTTCACGTCTCTCAAGCGCGTAGCTCGATGGGATTTGGATTTTCTGAGGTGCAGCATGTCCATTAATTCCAGGTTGGACATGGCTTTATACGTCAGGCAAAGATCGCCTCTGAGCAGGCGGTATGCCACTGAGTAGAGCTGGAGTTTCTTTAACCGGGCAGCATACGGCATCTGTTTGAGCCCTTTGATCCTCTTGGTGAGGTAGTTTTGGGATCTTTCCAGTTGCTGCAGGTGTCTGGTAAGGTACATCCCAAAAGGGGCATTGTACTCAATTATGGGCCTGATGAGGGATGAGTAAAGAGGCACGATGACCTCTCCTGATCTAGATGTGAATCCCTTCATGATTAGGTGGGCTATATAAAATGTTTTTCTAACCACTTTGGCCACGTGGTTATCAAATGAGAGATTGCTATCAACTTGGGTCCCGAGGTCCCTAATTACTTCTTCTGTACTTAATGGATTACCACCTATGTGGCAATTTGTGGGCACTTAGTTTTTGCCAAAGGGGATGACTATACACTTTTTGGCATTTAGCTTGAGGCCATGGCTCTGGCACCAGTTGTCTGTTTCTATGAGGCCCTTTTGGAGGATGCTTGTGTCGGCTGGAGAGTCAATTATGGCACCCAGTTTGCAGTAATCTGCGAACTTGGTCAGCCACAGTCCTTCCATGTTGGCCTGTACCTCTGAGAAATATATACCGAACAAGAGAGGTCCCAGGACTGAGCCTTGTGGGATGCCACTTGTAACTGGTTTGGAGTCTGACATGGCTCCAGCAATTCTAACCATGTGGATTCTGTCCTTGAGACAGTTTGCAACCCATCTAGTGACATAGGGGTTTATATTTAAGCTGGTGAGCTTATCTATAATGCCCAAGTGGGGTATTGTATCGAAGGCTTTTGCGAGGTCCAGGTAGGCTGTGTGGACCACCTTCCCCTCGTCAATGGCCTTGGTGACTGTTTCAAAGAAATCGACCAGGTTTAAGAGGCAGGATCTGCCCTTAACAAAGCCAAACTGGGAAGGATCCAGTGTCTGTAGTTCCCCAATATCTTTATTTATGAGGTCCATGATGATCCTTTCCATAACTTTGCAGACCAAGCTAGTCAGGCTTATGGGGCGATAGTTTCCAGGATCCGTTGAGGCACCACCTTTGTTGAGAGGGACCACTGTTGCTGTACACCACTCTTTGGGTATATATCCTGTAGTAAGGCTGAGATTGTCTGTGAAGACAATCCCAATGACAGTAGGAATAGTCTACTAATATATCTGCTATACATACTTGACATCTCCTTGCACTATGACTGTGGGACTATAGAGGCTGGAGTAGGGAAACACTCCATGTCCAGGACATATGGTGGAAATATATGTACATATTATTATCCTGATAGCCATATATATATATATATATATATATATATATATATATATATATATATATATATGGTTTACTATTGAATTGTCGAACATCACTCGGTCGACTGTTGTATTGTCGAATGCATTAGGTCGGAAACAGAATTGTCGAAGACATTATAATCATTTGAGGAACGGTTTTACCATGGGTCGAGGTAGGGAAGTTGGTTGTAGTAGGGAAAAATACTGTACACCTACCTCGACCCATGGTAAAACCGTTCCTCAATTGATTACAATGTCTTCGACAATTCCGTTTCCGACCTAATGCATTCGACAATACAACAGTCGACCGAGTGATGTTCGACAATAGTAAACCTATATATATATATATATATATATATATATATATATATATATATATATATATATGATTACACATGTGTAGTACTTCCAGTCACCACTGTCATGGCAACCACCTACTGTAACCCCCTACATCATGTGGGTGTGGGCCCTTTACATTGCCTGTGTGATGGGCATCCTTCCTGTATGTGATCATCAGTGTTAATAGACAGCAGGTACCAATATCTCTTACAGGAGAACCGGCACACTCAGGCCAGCTACATATTTGTAGGAGGTTCAAGAACTACAGACAGACTGTGAGTAGAGTTGTGTTATGCTTTGTATAGTACTGGTGTTACAGGGTGTGTGTGTGTGTGTGTGTGTGTGTGTGTGTGTGTGTGTGTGTGTGTGTGTGTGTGTGTGTGTGTGTGTGTGTACATACTATTTTACCTTAGAATGCAATCTGTCTGCATAGCTCTCAACTATGGGCCTATCCTCTTGGTGGCAAGAGGTGTGCCTTTCATGTGTTGTCTGTCCACCACACAGGTCCTGTATCAGATATTTCACTGGCACTGTGTGTGTTGAGTGCTATCAGTACATGGCTACATCCACTTCTGTTTCTAACCTCAATTCCCTGACTAAGGGTATCTTGCAGACTATCCTGTAACACCAGCCACTTGCTTAGTGTATGGCAACAGTTCTCCACATTTGTGCCTGTGTTCCAGCCTCTGTCCTCCACCTACATACTGAGCTTTGCACATATGACATGCTGCCGGGGGTTGTTCCATCATGGGCTGTGAATATATCACACTGTCATTGCTGCCATCAGTCCACTGCTGTTGTATCACTCACACATGCGGTGAGGCTGGGGTCATATATGTGTGGGCATCATCTACACAATACATGTGTGCTATTATGCACTCTATGGGCTAGTGTATGTAACAGTGGTATATGGCCCTGTATTATTGAGGCTGGGGGGGACACCATAAATGACCTAGGCTGTTAAAAATTTTGGAGGTATCAGGAGTGAGCTGCCTTAAGGTATCTGGATGTACAGTACTGTATACTTCACCTATATTTAAATTACTTACATAAATTGGGTTAATGCAAGCCTACTGCCTCCTGCTATACAGACTGTTCTGTTTGTCAGTGTGCATGTGATGGCGTCAGTTATGCCTTGTTATATAACAGTTACAACCCATTTGGTCACATGACGTCTTTACCATCTAGTGATTTTGTACAGAGGTAGATAGAGGCTGCTGAACTATACACCTGCATTACATACTGTTGATTGCTTGGTATCCCATGGCCCAGTCTGTCCTCACTATTGTACAATTTGAAGGGCTTGGCCTGGACAGCAACAGTTGTGAACCTTTCCAGACTACTGCATTAGTACAACTGTTTCACAGTTGCATTACTCTGTTTATATGGCTGTCAGTGACTGAACAGCTATATAACATGGCATATAGAACTGCAATAGTACACAATTAAAGGTATTCCATTTTTGCAAAACTGTGTGTAGTGTTTTCCCTATGACCTCTCTGTGGGTATATGCTGCAGGCAATGATTGTCATTTGTATGGGTGGCCCATACAGTGTCCAGTTGTTCAGTATCTTACTGTACATATATCTCCGTGTGTATGTGTAGTCATATGTGTGCGTGTGTGTGTGTGTGTGTATATATATATATATATATATATATATATATATATATATATATATATATATATATCTGTGTATGTATATATGTATCTGCATATCTGTGTCTGTGTATCTGTATCCTGAGGATGTTGATGGCTTCCACATTTTACATTTCCTATGGGAGGCAGACTGGACTGCATGATATGTTACCAATGCCAGCCTGACATCATACAGGTGGGATGTAGAACGGTTAACATCTTGTGCCCATGTCATGTGAGGTCCTGGTTATGAGATCTGCAACACTTGGTAGTGTATTGCAGGCTGGACGTGTTTGGCTGGGGGGGTATACCTATTCGTACAAGACATATAATGTGTGGGGCCTCTCATCCCCATTAACGGTGCATGTGGACATATGAGTTTTTTTTTAATCTGCCATTGCTATCTACAGATGTATGGCCACATATGCCTATATATCTGTATATATCTGCATATATATATATATATATATATATATATATATAAATATATATATATATATATATATATATATATATATATATATATATATATATATATATAGATAGATATATATATACCTATGTCCGTATATACCTACATAGATATATATCGGCGTACACATATGTAACTTGCTGTATATATGTAGACATATAGGTGTAGACACATATATGTGTCGATGTTGGCATTTACATGTATATATGTTCATATATATTAATATATATGTATATAGTTTTAGAAATATATATATATATATATATATATATATATATATATATATATATCTACATATATAGATATGTAGTATCTGTTCAGATATTATTATATTTACACACACACATACATCTAGATTTTGGCATACTTTCTCTGTACTGTTGCATGACTGGACTGGATGATATGTTTCTGAAAATATTAAATTTACTTGTATCTGGCATCGTTTAGTGGTAAATCACTTTGTCTCTGTTGTGCAGGGTCCTGTGTTTGAGCCTTGCAGGAGGTGTTTATTTTCTTGCTGGGCAGAACATGGCCCATTGCATACAGAGTGATTAAGGCACTTTTGAGCAGTTGTAAGCGGGTTTAAGCCTGTTTGCACAGGGGTAAGCACTGCCCACACAGGTTAAGCAATTTAGAAGCCAAATGAGTATAAGAAACTGTAAACGGAAGTTAGCAGTGCTTACCTCCCTGCAAACCCGATTGCAACTGCTGTTCTGGACATATGGTAAACATATATGTGTACACGTATATCAACATATCTATATAGACATATACACATATACATATCCACATACATATATGGACATAGACATATCCACATACATATATGGAGATATATATATATGCACATATATATACATATGAACCCTCACACATATACATATACATAGCAATGACTCCAACAAGTGGCTAAGCTTCTGATGCCATTCAAAGGGTATCCAATATCTGTCTGCCTGGGATGACATGATTGACAAACCACGATGCTTTGCCAGAGATGGTCTGCACCTGTTGCCCCTTGGATTCAGGTTACTGGCTACTGCTCTTGGCACCCCCATAGTCCCTTATTTAGGCAAGGTTCAAAGGGCAAAGCCACCACCATAACAGATACAAGCATGCCAAACTGAAGGTAAGGCTACTCAATGCTAGATGTCTAAACCTACAAAGGCACTCTCTTGAGGCACACCTACAAATGGGGAACATCAATATCTGTGCAGTAAATGGGACCTGGTTAAATATTCCAGAGAGCACACCTGTAATACCAGGCTATGTGGCACACTTCATCACTGAGGGCTTTTCATCCAGAAGAAAGGGGGTAATTGTCCCACTGTACTCATCCCTCATTACATATATATCTCATATATGCATTAGTGATCAGCAGTATGGTTTCATGCCAGGAAAGAGCACTACAGATGCAATGTTTGCTCTGAGAGTGTTGATGGAGAAATACAGAGAAGGTCAGAAGGAGTTGCATTGCGTCTTTGTAGACTTGGAGAAAGCATATGACAGGGTGCCTAGAGAAGAGTTGTGGTATTGTATGAGGAAGTCGGGAGTGGCAGAGAAGTACGTAAGAGTGGTACAGGATATGTACGAGGGTAGTGTGACAGTGGTGAGGACTGCAGTGGGAGTGACAGATCCGTTTAAGGTGGAGGTGGGATTACATCAAGGATCAGCTCTGAGTCCTTTCTTATTTGCAGTGGTGATGGACAGGTTGACAGATGAGATCAGACAGGAGGCCCCGTGGACTATGATGTTTGCAGATGACATTGTGATCTGTAGTGAGAGTAGGAATCAGGTTGAGGAGACTCTGGAGAGGTGGAGATATGCTCTAGAGAGCAGAGGAATGAGGGTCAGCAGGGCTAAGACAGAATATATGTGTGTAAATGAGAGGGAGGGTAGAGGAATGGTGAGGATGCAGGGAGTAGAGTTGGTAAAGGTGGACGAGTTTAAGTACTGGGATCAACAGTTCAGAGTAATGGTGAATGTGGAAGAGAGGTGAAGAAGAGAGTACAGGCAGGGTGGAATGGGTGGAGAAGAGTGTCAGGAGTGATTTGTGACAGACGGGTATCCGTAAGAGTGAAAGGGAAGGTCTACAAGAGTGTAGTGAGACCAGCTATGTTATATGGGTTGGAGACAGTGGCATTGACAAAAAGGCAGGAGTCAGAGCTGGATGTGGCAGAGTTAAAGATGTTAAGATTTGCAATCGGTGTGACTAGGATGGATAGGATTAGGAATCGGTATATTAGAGGGTCAGCTCATGTTGGACAGTTTGGAGACAAAGCAAGAGAGACGAGATTGCGTTGGTTTGGGCATGTGCTGAGGAGGGATGATGGGTATATTGGGAAAAGATGCTAAGGATGGAGCTGCCAGGTAAGAGGAATAGAGGAAGGCCTAAGATAAGGTTTATGGACGTGGTGAGAGAGGACATGCAGGCGGTTGGTGTGACAGAGCAAGATGCAGAGGATAGGAAGAAATGGAAAGAGATGATCCGCTGTGGCGACCCCTAACGGGAAAAGCCGAAAGAGAATGATGATGATGATGATGATATATATATATATATATATATGTATATATAGATAGATACATACATATATATATATATATATATATATATATATATATATATATATATATAGAAGTGTGTGCATATCTGCACCATTGTAATGTGTACTCCTTCCACATTGTACATTCCCTACTGTAGAATGACATTTCTGCTTGATATGTTACAGATATTGCCCTGACAGTTTACAGGTGAATTGGCTTACTGTTAAAGCATTGTAGCTGTGTTGTGGGGGGTCCTGGAGTCAGGAACTGCATGTGCTGGATATTGGATTGCACAGCATATCTGTTAGGGCTATAGAGGGGGGCAACATTGCAATAATTACCAGGTATCCCTCATTTGTGCCCCCACCCCCATTAACAGTGCATATTGGGTGTTGTGTTGTAGTGAGTGGTTCAGGATGTTGTTCCCATGTGGACATGCTATACACATTTCGATTTGTATATCTCTCTCTCTTTATATATATCTATTTATATATATATATATATATATATATATATATATATATACATATATATATATATATTATATATGTATAGCTACATAATTATATATGTAAACCCCTATATGTATATATATATATATATATATATATATATATATATATATATATATAAACATATTTATCTAAATATACAATTAATGTTATATTATTATTTGTATACATATAGCTGTCTGTCCACATTTACAGATATATATTTGTCCATATGTCCATGCATGCCTGGCTCATAATTTTGGCCTGCACCTCATTCTCTTGGCAATTGACATGGATGATCTCATGACTGAAGTCAGTAACTACTGATGACACCTTTGTGTTTTAGACTTCAACTCCTTCAAAATATGTTTTAATACATGTAACTGTTTAACTAGCAATGTTTTAAGTGTATGAGAACAATATTTGACATATATCCCTATTTGTACCCACATTTAGCTACACTTTGTCCAGATTTCTTGCATTAAGAGGTTGTGTGGTATGATATTACTACATTTCCTGTACTGTTGAATGGTTGTGCTGGATGATATGTTTGTGATAACATCAGGTTCATGTAGGTCTGTTATGGCTTAGTGGGAAATCACTTTATCTATGGTTTGCAGGGTCCTGGGTTCGAGCCTTGCAGAGGCTGTTTATTTGGTTGCTGGGCAGAACATGGGCCGTTGGATATAGAGTGATTAAGTCAATTTAAAGCAGTTGTAAGTGGGTTTGCGTGGAGGTAAGCGCTGCTAACTTCCGGTTACAGTTTCTTATACTCAGTTAGCTTCTATATTGCTTAACCTGTGTGGGCAGTGCTTACCCCTGTGCGAACAGGCTTAAACATGCTTACTGCTACTTAAAATTGCTTACTCATGCTTACCTCCACGCTAATTTCTTTAAAAGAAAAGAAAAAGGGTTGATAGGGAAGTGGTGAAAAAGGGGCTCAAAGAGGGAAATACAGTTGGGAAAATAGCTAGGGATGTGCAGAATGGATGTAGGGAAGGTCCATTTCTTCTACAGCAACAGCTGTGCATATACATTGAATTAGGAGGTAGGTTTGGATATTCAAACCCCTGAGAGAGGGGAGAGGACAACAACAATTCATTGTGATGCCAATTTAGACCAGATTACATGTGTCTAGTGGACACATGTGCAAAATGGACAGCTATGTATGGGGCGAGATTTTTTTGTGGGAACAGATTGCCCTTTTTTTTCAGGTGGGAGTGGGATGTTGGGGAGGGGTAGTAGGTATATTCGGGGAGGTAGGTTGGGTAGGTTAACAGACAAGACACACAAGATGCATACAGGGGAGGTATATGACACATGTGGGGGTAAACACCTTGATGGGGAGGGGTGTTGGGATATCGTAAACCCACAACCCCCCCTAGTGGTAACAGTGGGACTGAGGTCCCCACCCATGGGCAGTCACCACTGCACCTTCACAGCCCCAAAGGTGGTTGTGCTGGGGGCTGAGCCACAGAGCCAGGCTGACTCTCTATTCACAACACACTGCCCTCAAGCTGGCATAGAAGATCACCGACCTGGTCGTTGATCGCTCTACGCACCATAACACCGACCTGGCTATGGGTGACAGGTGCCTGTCCGTGCCCACTCCTGGGGGGGGAGCCCCATCCACTGAGGTGGTTCCACCCGAAGGTGGTGCAGGACCAATGGACAGGGAGGTGCGGGGTTGGGCCCCAGACATTCTGGTGTCCGGTGCCTAGGCCAGCTGAGGTGGGACAGGTGGGTCCATTGGGACCGACCTTCCCAAGCATGCTATAGTGTTTAGATTTCAACTTCATATATTGGTTAGTAATAGTCAACACATTCCAGGGTTACATATAACAGCATGAATAGATATTCCCATTAACCCAGACACCAGATACGGAACACTTGCATAGTAAACAGAGCACATGCATATATGGGACAACGGTGGTAATAAGAACAGCATGCAGGTACATTGATGGCACCATGCCAACAATGTTGGAATAATTCAATATGGCACATCCATAGGAACCATTAGAATATTTATCAAATGATTGGCCATTATCAGAGTCAGTACATACCAGTTGTGGTGGGTATGTTGATTATTGTTGGAGATAATGTGGGGGGAGAGAAAGATGTCAATTAACAAGTAGTATATTCCTGTACTTCACATTACTTTCCTAGGCAGTGCTGTTATCTGAACCTTAAAAGTCTTACTACACTACCCTATACACCTATATTGGACACTGATATGGCTGTCAACATCATTACACATGAACTGGTTTTACCTGCAGTATACACCTCTTACTTGGTATACCTGTGGAGGGAATGTTTGTTAGCACTGACTAACTGTACACATATGGATTCCAGGTTGATATTTTGCACTATGCTATCCAACTCTTTCTGCACAGACTCTGGCATGTGTTGACCATATGCTGGTATGTCTGGACATATCTAGAATTTTGCCCTCTTCCACCTTTAGTGACCTGACACACACACATATACATGCTTTCCTACACAGTTATATTATGTAGCACAGTGTGGGCGACAGTGACCAGTGATACTTTATTATTCAGAGAAACTGCAACACTCACAATCCCCTACAATACCTGGGTGGATAGTACCAGTACAGGTTATATTGGTCTGTATTTCACAGCACAGTGTTCGTATCCAACGTACCTGTGGGAGCAATGTTTGTTAGCACTACCTAACTGTTGCCACACAAGGTTCCAGATTACACATTAGTATTATGCACATACATCTCACTCTGTTACTGTACACACTCTCACCACAGCTTAACAGGTTGGGGTGTAAATGGGACATACGTGGCTTCTTAGTCACATAAGGTATTGGGGAGTTGCTAGTGTGCCAGGTTTGTTGTCATAGATGTGTGTCAATCAGTTGTATTTCCTGTTTGCTGCCTATACGTCTGGGATCATCCCACTCATTTCCCAGGTGGACAGGTTGATAGGCATTAGATATGGGCCACTTTAATAGACAGTCTGGACATATCTGTACAGTTGTGGTGTATAATTCTGTATGCAGACTACTACCACTGGCAGGATTCAAACTGTGGCTGTGTGTGCTAATAAAACAACAGTTCACATCTCAGTTGTATGTGCTTTTCAGGTTTTGTTGTCTGCATTTCCCCTGTTTACTGTCTATGTGTCTCTCAGTTGTACTAAATGGCCTCTGGGGATTACTCCTGTCATATACAGGCATTTCTACACATTCACATTATGGTGCCTGGTGTGGATAACCGTGCTTAATACTACAGTACTATTACATGATTGCAAGTCTACATTACCATATGATACCAGAATATACACATACAGTCCAGCAGTTAGACCTGCTTTGTCAGGGTATTACACTTTTATTGCCATACTAACAATATGAGACTCTTCCTGCCATATTCTCTAGTGTATGCAGTACTTGCCTTGAACAATACAGGTGTTATACTAGCAATTACGTTATTACTACTTTTATTTGTATTTCCTATGAGAGTAAAAGCATGAGTAGTACTAACCTGCCTTGCGTCTCAACCACGCCATGTGGCAGATGTGGGCCTCCTGGTTCACGGCCTGCTCCATTGCAGCTGTGGGGGACATAAAAGGAATATTTAGCTATACCTAACCATGATATACCGGAGCTGGCAATTATTAAACAGGTAGTTTACTGATACTTACACACAGCTATGACATCCCCTGATGCTCTTGCCTCTTGGAGCCACTTCTCCAAGAGGTCCACCTTCCACCGCATCAGGTCGGCATAGTGGTACCTGACCTGCTCACCTGTTCGGGGTATGCCAGTGGCACTGGTGAGGTCGCAGGCGAGACAGTCCCAGGCTTCCGCCTTATATTGGGAGCCCTGGTACTGGCCCTGCAGCAGTCTCTGTGCATGGTCTTTAACTAGGAGTCCAGCCATGACCTTGGACTCCTGGATGCACCAGTGCTGTGCCCAGAAGCGCACTCCTTCTCCCCTTACTACCATAGTGCCTGCAATGGGAAGCTACAACCAGTTATGAGCTGTATTCCCACCTCTTGAGTTTAAGTAGGGCCAATTTCCTGCACTTTTCCATGATTGGCCAGTTTTGAAAAGGCTAGGCTATGGGCAAACCTGCTTACCTAAAGGTGGCATTGTTTAAAGGGATATACCACTGGGCACAAAGAGTTAGCTGGTCTACACATTGCTCATACCTCCTAAGCTGGCCTGTGCAATGCTTGGTGTTGCCTACAGTAGACATTCATTATAATGCCTTTTTGGCATTGTGTTATTATTCATTACACCTTATATGTATGCCTAGTATCCCTGATTGATGTGTACGTACACTCTGTGGAGTCCTTGTGTTTTATTGGGGACTTAGACACTCTATTACAATTACACCTCACTTCTGGGCTTACTGTTATACTCTAGTTTACATATTTATGTTATGTAGTTGGTTACGGCACATATGACTGTATACTGATGCCTTTCACAGGTTCAGTTTGGTTATACTATGGTGAGGACATATTTGCTACTACCTTATTCATCCATACTTCTGTGATGGATTGGTGGGTAGC
This sequence comes from Protopterus annectens, assembly GCF_019279795.1. Classification (NCBI taxonomy): domain Eukaryota; kingdom Metazoa; phylum Chordata; order Ceratodontiformes; family Protopteridae; genus Protopterus; species Protopterus annectens. Next base: position 1,582,701,669 of record NC_056726.1, on the reverse strand, counting down.
TACTGGGACTATGGTGTATAGTGTCCTGAGTTCGAGATCTGCATGCTGTTGCTGGGCGGACAAAGGCCCATAGGATACAGAGTGATTAAGGAACTTTTAAGCAGTTGTAAGCAGGTTTGCTTGGGTTTGCATGGTGGTAAGCACTGCTTATTTCAGGTTATAGTTTCTTACACTCAGTTAGCTTCTACTTTGCTTAATCTGTGTAGGCAATGCTTACACCCGTGCAAATGCACTTAAACAGGCTTACTAGTGCTTACATATGCTTACCACTGCTTATCTGTGCTTACACTTTCTAACTACTGCCTTATTCATTATGACACTGACTCTTCACATTTGCCATGCAAAATAGACTAATGCTGCAGTGGGACTCAAAGCAGGAATGCCTGCTCGTTAGGCGAATGCTCTGCCTACTACACTATTGCTGTGCTGCTTCATTTGCATATATCTTCCTTGTTATCCTCTTCAGCCTTTTAAGCTGCTTTAACTGTAGCTAAGCAATGGGCACACCCGCACACCTACGGTTAGCTGTACTTGGATTTAAAAAAAATAAATAAAGGGGTTTATTCTTTTGATTTTTATATCCTGTTGCTGTTGTACTCATGGGGGACTGTTGGTGGGAATATGCAGACACCTATGAGCGGTCGCGTTCATTTATTTCCACTTTCTGCTGTTCTACATTGCAGGGGCATGTTTATTCTGAGAGCTCTGCTCTCAGACATGTCCCCTGTACTCGTACATGCTCCGTGTATGCCTGGGAGGTTGGGCAGCGCTCCTTCATTAATATGCATGGCACGCTGCCATCCTCCTCCTACACGGGCGCTTCCATGCAGGACTATGCTAGTCCTGCAAGGAAGATTAGTGAATCCAGGGGAATGTCTCATACAAACTAAATGTAGAAGTCATAAATACATTAATGCACACATAGCTTGATGAAGATACGCATAGACAGCTATGACAGATAGGCAGCTATACAGATAAATATATATATATATATATATGCACAGACAGATATATGTATGTGGGTTCTAGGGAAAAAAACACTGTGGTTCTTATTGCAAATATAAATATTCGATTTTATGCAATACGTTTGACGCTATGATAACAGTACATGCAGTAATTTAATATTTTGAGCAGTTACAATTGCAATTCGGATGCACACAGACAGGTCAGAAATACAAATGATTTTCCTTCAAAAAGTCAACAGTCAATATTTATCATATTCAGCAACAGAAGGTAATTTCTTGTTGAATCAGTCAAAAATGACATGAGACAATTTAAGACAAGACAGTTTTCACAGCCGTACCTCTTGAATACACATCTTTATTTAGCAAAGTTCTTCCATTTGCATCATAGAAGTTCTATTTGCACATATCATGAAGCAAAGTTTTCCCTTTGCACCATAAAATTTCTATTTGATCTTGAGCTTCAGTTTTCTAAGTAAGAATCTGCAGTTACTCATATAGACACATTTCCATTTCACAAGGAAATACGCATATGGTGATACACTTAAATATGCAGCGTGCTTCTCAGTTAAACTTTCTTAACAAATGTTCCCCTTTCCCTTATTTGACATATTGAAAGGCACAACTGTAATGTTTGCAGACAGGATTGTACTGCAAAATAAATGCAAAATACTGTAGTACTTGTGTTACATGAATGGTTTCAGCAAAACGCAGCCTTGCATGGTGGAAGAAGACACCCATTTCATTATTTAATTTTCCCAAATTTCTGCGACCACTGCTTTGAACCCGTGCTGCATCTTTGAGCAGATTGGCTTAATCCTGCCAAAGTAAAACAGAATAAATGAGTTTTCGAATCTTACAGCGCATTCTCACTGCTCGGTGCTTCCAAGTTTCTGAGTCACCTACATGAATGAACACAAATTATAGTCCCTGTCAACATACAAATAGGCTGCTGATTAATAACTGCTATCAGCTAGTTAAGAATGGCCATTATGGCAGGTCTGGCTGTTACAGTGACAAAGCAGTTATCACAGAATTAATCACATCTCTGTTTTCTTACTGTGTCGCTCTCATTAAATTTCCTATCCTTGATAGCAGCAAAACCATGTAGAGAGCATCCACACGCAAAACTGTTTTGAAATACGATTATAGAACAGCTAAGATAAAAAAAATCATGGCACAAAACTTAAATGAAGTGTTACATTTATAAACTGTTCATATCACATTACTGAAAGCTTTGACAGAAGATGTATTACTACTGCAGGATGTCCAGTCATTCATCATCCCCCAATTAACTGAACAAAAAATGGTGACCGTTCATTTTCCTTCATCCACAGCCATCAAAAGACATGTCAGCATGCAGAGCCTCCCATTTCATGCTCTTTGCTTTTTTCAACTGTTTCTTGCTGGTTGGCATCTATGTGTCCTGAAGCATTGGCACACATAAGCAGCCCACTGAGTGCATTTATTGCTGTGGGCTTATCATGAAGCTGCAATGAGCTCAGGACCAGACGTGGCAGACTGTGATTGTCTCCTTATGTACTTATCCATTATTTATAACTCAGAAATGTTTTTTTTTTCCACTGATAGTCATGCCCAGCTGTTCTTTTATGTACAGTGGTTCTCATTCATCATTCGGTATTTTGATGCATAACATATCTGTATATTATACTGCTATCCTGTACGATCACTGAAGTGAATTGCATGGTGTAATAGAAGGTATCAGCATTTAATTTATGGATATTTAGTAGCCATTTGGTGATTCTGAGTCTCTTCTGGCAACTACAGACACCATGTGAACAGCTAAAGTTATCAATTAATTTATTCCCTAAATAGACTGCCAGGACATATCACAGGCATGCTGCATAAAGACCAACAGATAATTTAGTCACTCATCTAACTATCTGATATCTTTGGGATGAAAACAGAACACCTGTAGGCTACTGTGTGAATAAAAGGATGACATGGAGCACTATACAGTTGGTGCACTATCTGAGAACTGAACCAGGGAAGCTCTTGCTGTGACGCTGCAATGCTACTCAGTATGCCATTGGGCAACCCTGCATTTACCATCTTCTTGCTTAAATGTTATTTGTGTCATGTTATCATAGACTTTCTGCAGTCTTTAAGCCATATTTCCATGCCATTAATGGTATTCTACAGGTAGCCAATTCAGGTCCCTGCACTGTGTTATTTAACATATTAAGAAACAAGTTACTTCAGGATTTTAGTTTGCTTGTTGATGAGCCTGTTTCAGTTCCCAAACCTCTACAGAAGGAACTTGATTTCAGAGTGTAATGCAGAACAGGTATGAGAATGCACATAGTGCATTTTCTCAACATCAGAAAAGTTAACATAATAAATGTGTGTGGAGAATTAGTGTAAACAGAACAGAGAAGCAAGTAGGGAGAAAGAGGGCACTGACGATTTGCTAAAATGCAGATAATGTCATAGAGGCAAAACAAGTGGCAAGAACTGAATGAGAAGATATAAACTGACAGGGAGTAAGAATCGAGGATCACCATGTCGTGAAGTAAGAATCGAGGATCGGCTAGTTGTGGAGTAAGGATCGAGGATTGCCATGCTGGGGAAATGTGTAGGACTAGGCCAAAACAAAAGAGTGAGGGTAGCATAAGGTAATGTGTATATAACAGTGTGGGTCTGTGGGAACAGACAACAGCGACCCAGATTAAATGAAGTAGTATTTAATACAGGATACTAAGAGGGGATAAACAACAGAGACGGGGTAGGACTTTGGGGGGGGTAGCACAGTGAGATTTAATGGTATGAATCGAGAAGTAAATTATGGGCAAAAGCTTATAAGCAGTAGTCAGAGAAAGCACTAAGTTTTATACGGCTAACACAAATTGTATTAAAAGTAGAATACTAAATGATTTAACATGTTGAGATTTTTGTGTTAAATGTTCCAAATATTACAGTGTACATGACTGTTGTCATTGCTCTCTTTATCTGAAAATAAAACCTCTCAGGTAATGTTTCAATGCTAACTGTATTAATTAGCTGGAATGTGTTATTTACGCTAACTCACTGAACTGAAATACTCTCCCCCAATAATATTTTAAAAAGTCTGCTACAGACATTAGCTTTAGTAACAGAACAATCATCAGCCATTTTTGTATTCACAACCCCCCCCCCCCCCAATCTCCAGATATACTGAATAAAACACTGGATTCAAGAAAATGTGATCAGGAAATCCTTTTAAAATTTTATATATATATATATATATATATATACATATCAGTAATATTCTATGTCTGAGGAGATCATTATTCCTCTGTATTCGACATTCATCAGACCTATCATTGATTACAGTACGGCCTTTGGAATGGACCTAACTGGGCACATTCAACAATTACAATGTCCACAAAGGTTCCTCACTCAAAGAATACTGGGTGTAAATAGCATGTCCTATACATAACCACCAAAGCCCTATCCCTGTATTTTGCTTCCTACAGGCACAGGACTCCACTCTGATGGACCTCCTGCATATCTGCAGAACAAACAGCACCAGAATTACCCATTCTAAACACTTAAACCTTGCTTGTGATATAAATAGGACCTGCTGGAGAAACAAGCATGTATCCCATAGACTACCACTTCTCTGGAACAGGCTTCCTAACCATGGGAAGCAGGGATTCTCCCTAACCCAATTCAAGTGTAACTTATACAACTGGATGAGGAAATAGAAATTCACCCTTGGTTTGACACCTATGCCTCTAAATGACATGGGCAGTCTGTAAATGGTTGATCTTCAGGACCCTGCTTGTAAATGATTTATCTTCCAAGCCCTTGCTCAGACTTACAAAGGATACCAAAACTTGGCAGAGATTTGGGATGCATGTCTAGGCTTAAAAAGGCCACAGTGGTCATTAGCTTAGTACACATCTATGAAGCTATTCCACACACTGGGAGTCAGGAAATGTGATAAAATTTCACTCTTACAAAAATTATTACTAAAAGAAACTAGTACTTCATCTTACATAGCCTTCAAGGTTACTAGCCTTAAATAAATTAATTGCGTTTTTTTTACAGTAACCAGGATTTACTTGCAAAATGTCAATTGTGATCAGTGTACTACAAAGGTAAACAAATGTAAAAATACAATAAATGAAATAAAGAAAACTTTTCACCAGTCAGCAGATGGCAATACATAAAATATGATCCAATGAAACAAAAATATTAAATCCTTAACAATAAATATTTAAATTTCATTTCACTATTCATGCCTTTGCGACACAAAGTTTCTACTATAAAATATAAAATGCTTCAGTTTACAACAAAAGCAAATTGATGTCTAAATGCAAATTAAGACCAGGAAGGCTATAAGGAATAAAAACCTTCAAACCAGAAGGATCTGACCTAGAGAATAGAAGAAAATGCTGTTCTACTGGACTGGTCTCAGACTTATTATGAGTATCTCCCATGTGCTCCAAAAGTCTGATCTTAATTGCTCAAGATGTCTGCTTTATTTAATATTTTGAACAGAGACATCTCATGCCATAAGCTACACCTGTTTATAACAACTATCAGTTTTAATCCATGTATTAGATGCACATTTATTTTATATACAGGTGCAGTATCCCAAAAGGAGCACAGTGAGAAGTCCTTGTAAACATGTTCATAGGTTCATAGATTCATAGGTTGATACTAGGCTATCTGCCCTAGGGCATTTACAAGCCTAGCCAGAGTGTGTTTGGCTTTCGCCACCCTTTTTAGATTAGTTGACTGTGCCTCTGTATAGTAGGTCACAGAAGATAGCCCATTTAAGGTTAGTTTACCGTGCCTCTGTATAGCAGTGACACAGAAGTGATCCCAGGGGTAAATTTACGATCTCCCATCCAAACGTCAAGATTCTTCTTAAGGAGGGTCATTGAGGGGCTCTGTCTAACATGGATTGGGATTTTGTTCCAGAGTGAGGGGAGCCTCTGGGATATGAATCTGTCCCTCCAGCATGTTCTATTTATTTCTGTGCTGAGGTTTAAGTCACTGGAGCATGTAGCTGTGATGGATTTGGATTTCTTGAGGTGGAGCATGTGCATTAATTCTGGGTTGGACATGGCTTTATACATCAGGCACAGATCACCTCTGAGTAGGAAGTAAGCAACTGAGTAGAGCTGGAGTTTCTTTAGTCTAACTTCATAGGGCATCTGTTTGAGTCCCTTGATCCTCTTGGTGAGGTACTTTTGGGGTCTTTCTAGTTGTAGCAGGTGTCGGGTAAGGTATATCCCAAATGGGGCATTGTATTCAATTATGGGCCTGATGAGTGATGAGTAGAGGGGCACAATGACCTCTCTTGATCTAGATGTGAACCCCTTCGTGATATGGTGGGCTATATAGAATGCCTTTCTAACCACTTTGGCAATGTGATTGTCAAAGGAGAGATTACAATCTACTTGGGTCCCCAAATCCCTAATTACTTCTTCTGTACTTAATGGATTACCACCTATGTGGTAATTTGTGGGCACTTTGTTTTTCCCAAAGGGGATGATTATGCACTTTTTGGCATTTAGCTTTAGGCCATGGCTCTGGCACCAGTTATCCATCTCTGTGAGACCTTTTTGGAGGATGCTTGTGTCAGCCGGCGAGTCGATTATGGCCCCCAGTTTGCAGTCATCTGCAAACTTTGTCAGCCATAGTCCTCCTGTGTTAGCCTGCACCTCAGAGAAATATATACCGAACAAGAGAGGTCCCAGGACTGAGCCTTGTGGGACGCCACGTGTAACTGGTTTAGAGTCTGACATGGCACCTGCAATTCTGACCATGTGGGTTCTATCCCTAAGCCAGTTTGCAACCCATCTTGTGACATAGGGGTTGATATTTAAGCTGGTGAGCTTATTTATGATGCCCAAGTGGGGTATTGTGTCAAAGGCTTTTGCAAGGTCAAGGTAGGCTGTGTGGACTACCTTCCCTTTGTCTATGGCCTTGGTGACTGTTTCAAAGAAATTGACCAGGTTTAAGAGGCATGATCTGCCCTTAATAAAGCCAAATTGGGTAGGAATCCAGTGTTTGGAGGTTTCCAATGTCTTTGTTTATGAGTTCCATGATGATACGCTCTATAGCTTTGCAGACCAGGCTAGTTAGGCTTATAGGGCAATAGTTTCCGGGGTCCATTGTGGCACCACCTTTATGGAGTGGGACCACTGTTGCTGTATGCCATTTTTTGAGTACATATCCTGTTGTAAGGCTGAGACTGAACAGTGATTTTAAGTGAGGGTTCAGTTCTTCTTGGAGCTCATGTAAAACGCAGCCCGGGACACCGTCCAGTCCCATTGATGCTGTGTTTTTTGCTTTGGAGAGGGCGGCTCTCCAGTGGCGGCTGGTGACTTCAAATCACAGGGTGGCTGCAGGAGACAGCTGAATGGGTGGGGTCAAGGGGGTGTGGTCAACCAGAAAGGGGAGGAGCTATGCACAAACCACAAAAAACTAACTTTAATTAAATACTCTGCCCTGGGTGGCAAACCATCATTATGAAAGTCCAATCAAGACAAAAATAAGTGTAGAAGAATAAAAATATTTCAATGTATTGGCTGCATGACAGCTTACTTAATATCTAGATGGAAACAAAAGGTTGTGAGGCATGAAAAAATAAATTACTTTTTAAATACATTACTGGAATGCCAGTCAAAATCAAGTATAAGAAAAACCAGAAGCACTCAACTCAAACAACTTCTCCTTGCACTGCAGTTCTAATTATAATATATTCAGCTTTATTAAAGTGCCAAGTAACATGCTGAAAGTAGAAATCTATGTGATGCCCCCACTTGTAAAAATGTTTCTTATCCAAAAAAGACCTGCTGCCTGACAACTTGTTTCATGGGGAAAACATGATAAAAGTAAAAAATGAAAAGCAAACAAGAAATAAGCTCAAGATACATTGCTTAAAGGATTACTGTACAGGTTATGGACCACACATGAATGGCATTCTGTTTAGTTTATGGGTAAAGCCCTCAGAGATCACTGGAAATCTTCAACAAGTCTAATGAGCTTCTTAAAATAATGTAATCCTGTCCTTTTATTACAAATGAAACACACGTGCTCTTTGATACACCTTCCTGATTGTAACTAAATTATATTCCTTGTACAATACAGTACAGATGTTAGAGGGCGTTTTAAATTTATTGTTTTGAACATTTTTTCCAGTAAACAATGAAACAAAATGCATGCACCAATAATGACAAAAGTGCCCAGTTCAGAACATTTCCATCATAAAAGTCTACTCAAACTTCTACAGTCCACCATTATCAGTAAATATGCACAATCTCTAAAGAAGTAAAGGTCATCTAAATAATTCCACATTAAAGAAATCTGTAACTAATGAAGAAGGTTGCTGCTAGCAAACAACTTTATATTTCATGGTTTCATCTACAAAAAGAGTGCCTGTTGCCTTTGAGGAATAAATTGCCTATGTTGCATTAAACAATGATAAGCTAATAATATTGCAATAAGGAATGGATGGCAAACTGATAGGTTCATAGTTACTAGGTATCTTTGCCAAAAAGGACTGCAGCATCCACCCCTTTACAACACAGTACAGTATCAGCAATGCATCTGCCTACTGTGGGAGTAGAACTCAGAACCTTCTGCATCAAAAGTAAGTACGCTACCTTTTGTTCTATTAACAATGCAAGCAAACTCAGCATAAGCAGCACTAAACTTTTGTTCCCCTGCAGCTATCAGCTTCTTGCAAAATCTACTTGACGCTCAGCTATATCTCTGTACTTTGCAGCACAAGAAATCTGGAAAAAGCCAAAATTTATTGGGGGTGCCAAAAACTCAAAAACCAGGGATAACATTGCTTGCATAATGTTGAAAAGTTGCTAGAATAAAATACTGTGCTATCACCATACATTTCATTGCCAAGTATTGAACCCAGGACACTGTGCAAAACAGGCAGAGCAACATACCACTACACCAAATCATCTGTTTCATGAAAGAGAGGAAGACTGAAACTTAAATGGCTACAATTTAGTGAATTAAGTTCTCACCATAGCTGTCAATCTGTTAGTACAAAACACCTGAACAAAGCCAATAATGGGGGAATACAGCCCCCAGACATATTAATTGAATTCAGTTCTCACCATAGCTCTCAACCTTAGCACAAAAATCCTGGACGAAGCCAATAATGGGGGAATACAGTCCCAAAAATAGGACAAAGTTCAGATATCCATCTTATAAAGATCAAAAATTGCTAGAATAAAAGGTTTTGTGTTACCATGTACTTTCTGAAGAATATGAAGTCTGAAATTCAAATGTATATCATTATTTAGTAGCTTCAGCTGTATTGATTTGCCAGGAAACCACAAATTTTATGAGGAACACACCAAAAATCTGGGCATTCTGCGAAACTCTGGACACCCAAACAACTCATTCATTGCTTCTGTAGTGGCAATAGCAAATCCCATTTATTCCTTATCCAAGGTAGGCACCCTGAAGCTTGGGATGGAACTATCCATCCATTCTCTCAGCAATGGACAGTTGGGTGTTGGAGAGTCTTACCATCTAAGCGTACTGGGCAGGGTAGTAGCTTACTAGCATAATAATATTGCTTATCGAATTAAGGGATGATTTGGTTTGCTATTTTAGTTATTCTTATTTTTGGACCAGAAATGCCTTATGCCATCTTGTTGTTTAGTTTGGTGTTATTCTACCTTATTAGAGTTCATCGTTAGTCATATTTTGCATCTATATCTTTATTAGGTAAATGTTTTTGACAGTTCACAGCAGCATACTGTCCAGATGAATCCACCCAATCCATCCAAGGAGCGCAGGAAGCACCCCATCACACAACTGTAGCATTAAAATGTAATGCTTTGTTATGTCGCTTACAGCTTGGAAGCACAGTGCACAATCCCTGCCAGTACTTCACATCTTTTAATGTCATTACAAATAAAATGAAATATTACAACGCCACAACAAGCAAGAAGGAACATTGTTTGGTGGTTTTATTCAAAAATAAGATATACAGTAAGGGTAATAGTTACCCACTTTATAAAAATACACACCTCCTCAAAATAGATTTGTGCTTGTTGCTAGTGGCTTACAGCCATTATGTTAAGCTGCACTAAAAGGCTAGAGGCGCCATTCCATGAAACAGTTAAGGATTCACAAAGTAGACAGAAGTTAGTTACCACTCCAAGTGCAAATCATTTTTAAAATGCAGGATATGCAGTACCAGCAGAACCTTAAAAATGCAGTCTGTATGTGACTGAATGAGAGGTTTTCCTTTTTCTCCATTTCTTCTTTTTTCCATGCTTTATGCTGAATCTCATATTTCAAATGGGACATAGCTTCTGCCATTATCTAAAAATGTATACTGTAATGTAATTCACCCAGACCCGTGTATATGTATATCTATCTATATGTATATACAAATACACTACTACTGTAGCATGTGTCCTGACTCCTTGGTATACATATGCTGCACAATGCATGTTATTGGGATGTCCACACTCCCACACATTTCATTTACTGAGTACTAGCTCCATCTGTAATTCTTACCTCTATAAACTTTATTTTAATACATTCCACTTTTTCCTATACAAAATCTCTAATACAGAAAATGAAAGCACACCACATCCCAGCAGCTCACTAGCTACTCTAAGATGCAGAAAAGAGTAAGACGTGTGCTCCTCGTCAGCATGCACTTGCAGTTCAGTCACTTTCAGTGAGTAATAGTTTCATATATCCACACCACACCTTTATCTTAAATGCCATTTTTCAGCCTTTCCACAATTGCAATACATTGCGCCAGTCAGGGTGAAATAAAATTTAAATGACAATTTCTCCAGGAAGATAGAATCTATATTTGGGATTCCTTCTCTCAAAGGAACATAATAAAGAGTATAATTACTTACTTTAGTTCAGCACCTTCACTCTGTTCTTCTTCTAACTTCTTTTCTTTCTTCTTCTAACGTCTTTTCTTCTTTCTTCTTCTTTCTTCAGTTCTTCTTCTTGTTCTTCCTTCAGGCTTCACTGCTTCAGCACAGGCTGCACAGCACAGCTGACGAAAATAGCGCCCCAAAAAAATTAAAATCCACAATGGGCAATGGCAATTATTCATTAAAAAAATTATTGTTCCTTCCCGGAATCCCGTGTGTCTGTCACACAGTCACGATTGAATCAATACACAGTCACAAGCTAACTATCTGATTGATTCTCGCCCTTTCCCAGCACATAAAGCCCGGGAAGAGAGTGACAACCAATCAGCAGCATTTGCCCAGCAAGCACATCATGACGTGCCTGCGGATGTCGCAGTCTGAGCCCCTTCCATATCTATGCGGTTTGTGTCTCAACCGCATAGACTTCTGGGAAGTTCTGGGCATCACAATGATGCCTTCTTTGCTCCTCCGGGCTGCAATGAAAACATTGCAGCAAGAATTAAAAAAAAAAAAAAAAAAACGCTGTTGCGATTGAAGCACGCAATGCGCATGCGCGTAATTTCGAGTCGCAGACTCGAAATTTAAAGTAGAAAAACAGATTTTTTTTTTTTACATAAAAAAACAAAATAAACTACACTCAGCTGTCTAGCTGAGGGGGCTGCAGTCCGGCAGCCCGATGCCACGAGCCGCCCCTGCGGCTCTCACCTGTGCATCTGTGATGTCAGGGAGGCTACACTCTGTTGGGATAGTCATTTGCTCATTTGGGGGGGGGGGGGTTTGCACTGAACCTGTCTGCCAGGATGTTGGCAATGTCTGTGGTTCAGTGTATTTTTTGTCATTTTGCTGTAACTCAGAGCATATCTGGGAGTTTCCACCCTGGTTTCTGACATAACTAAAGAAGGCCTTGTGATTATTTTTAGAGTCTTGTGCAATTTTTCTTTTGAAGCTAGCCTTAGATGATTTTATGAGGGATCGTAGTTTCTTGCTAGTACTGATCAAAGTTGCCTTCCCTTTCAGGGATTTTGCTCTATCAAGTAGTAGCTTCCTCCTTCTGTTGTACAGCTTATTTATGGCTGGGATCCACAAGATAGGTCTCCTGCCTTTGGAGGAGTGTGTTTTGGTTTTATTTGGGAAAGCACAATCCATGCATTCCTGTAGGTATCCATAGAATGCATTTGTAAAGGATTCTACAGTTTGGGCCATATTTTCCACTGGCCCTGGGGCTTTGAAGGATTCCACCTTGGTTTTGAGAAGTGGGAAGTTTGCTTTTGAGAGGTTTTTGACAGTGGTTTCCTTTGCTGGTGGTGGGGACGGGATATGGATGTCCATAGTGATTACTTTATGGTCAGATCTTATCAATGAGGGGTATACCTCTGGTATGGAACATAGAGTCCCCATGTTGGTGATGATCAGGTCCAATATGTTTCCCCTCTTGTGGGAGTGGTGACCAGTTGTTCCATTGCATTTGAGTTTATAAATTCTAGGAACCATTGGGCTAGGGTGTTGGGGCTTGAGTACTGCTCCTAGTCTATGTTTGGGTAGTTAAAGTCACCCAATATAATGGTGTTTGGAGAGATCTTCATATTCTCCAGTGTCTTCAGGAAAGCCGAGTGGGGTTCCTGAGTTTGGGAGGGTGGTCTGTAGCAGGCTACAAACTGGAAGGCAGTTTTGCCCACTGTTAGTTGCACATGGATGGTGTCAGATGCTTTGTGCAGTGCCACTAGCCTGGAGGTATGGGTATCTTTGATGAATATGGATACTCCCCCTCCTCTTTTGGTTCGGTCCGAGTTTTGGGGCTAAAAAGCATGGTATGAGGTATAGCCTGGTAGTGCTGGGGTGCTCTTGGAAGCCTTGAACCAGGTTTCTGTTACTGCACAGAAATCGATATTCTCCATACTGAGGAGAGCCTCGAGTGCATGCATCTTGAGGTTTAGACTTCTGGCATTGAGCAGCATTACCCTTAGTTTCTTTTTCCTTGTGTTGTCTAAGGAGGTGGGTTTTTCTTTTGAGCCTTGTCTAAAAAAGGCACTATGGGGGTGGCAAGAGCCTTGGCCAGTATTCGAAAACCCAGGGGTGACAGGTGCAAGCCGTCCCTAGTGAAGCAACGTAGCTTGTCAAGCATGTCATCCCAGGCTGACAGACACTGGATCCCCTTTGAGTGACACCAATACTTTAGCCAATTGCTGAAATTGATAATTTTGTCTTTATACTGAGGTATCATTCTTGGTGGGTCTATATTATATCATCGAACTCTTAAAAAAGCGAACGCTGATTGATCAACCTAATTTAAGCGACAGCTTGCAATCTCGAACTGTCAGATCTTTTTTTTCCCAGGGAAAAAAATCGCTGATCCAAAACACATACACACAACACAAGCACACCAAACAAACAGAAATCCACACACATACACCTAAAATCTGATACCTAACCCTATACTAAACTATGCACACACCACTAACTACCCACTTACCTTAACCCAAACCCTAACCCTAAGGTCTGTCACTATCGCACACTCACCTCACCCGCTCCCTAACCCTAACTCACTTAAATCCGCCCTAACCCTCATGTCCACTCAATCGCACACACACTTAACCTGAGCCCTAACCCTAACTCACCTAAATCACCCTAACACTCACATCCACACAATCGCATACTTACCTGAATCCGACCATTAACTTTCCACCATATCACTGAAAATACCGAAGCAACAGAAACGGACAACCAAATTCTTTCCCTAGGAAAAAATTCAAGTTTCTGCTGCTTCGATATTTTGCAGTTTTGCAAAAATAAGTTTGATCAATCAGCGTTTGCTTTTTTAAGCATTTGAGGATATAATATAGACCCTTCTTGGTGAGGGTAAGATGCTACTCAAGGTCAGGGTCATACCGGCCTGGGCCACATGATCAGAGAGCTCCTCTATGTCTCTTTTCATGTAATCCAGGGAGGTACATCTCAGGTCATTCACACCAGCATGGACAATGACGGAGTCATATTTGTACTTGCCTTGGAGTGACCTGAGTGCTTGTGTTATGTGGCGGATCCTGGCACCTGACAGGCAGCTTACAGTGACCTTCTCCTTGTTCAGCCTGGTGAGAGGGACATCAGTGTGTCTGACAATAGAGTCACCTATTGCAAGTGTATTAGGTGTGTTGTTTAGCCTTAAGTGCTGTGACTGTGTGGCACACTGACTTTGTGAACTATGTGATACGCTGGTATTGTTGTGGGGTAACGGTTGCTTGGATATCTGCTTTGGAGGTCTCTGTTGCTTGGGTAGATTTTTATTTAGAGCCTCCGAATATGTTTTTGTGTGTTTATGTGTTTGGTTTGCTGTTGTGATAGGTCTATGTGAGACTAGATTTGTGGTGTGTGTGATTACCTTCTCCTTCAGACTGACCGTGCCAGTACTATCTTGAGAGACCTCAGCCTCCAGTTTGGCTGTGTTATAGGGTCAAGTGCATAGTTGGGGAGAGTTCCAGAGTGGATGAAAAGGCTATAAGAGATGGAAATTTTCAATATGAAACTTTACACTGTTTCTTGAGGCAATTAGACAAAACAGAGTTAGAGGCTAGGAAAGTCCACTACAAATATTTATTAATACTCCAAATATAAAATTAAGCACTTTAATTTCCCAATCGAAACTTCATCCATGGATCTTCCCAAAGAGTATGATTGTGCATTTTTTGCATTATGTTTTAGGCCATGGTTCTGGCACCAGTTATTTGTTTGTGTCATAGCTTCATGGAGGATATCTACATCTTCGGAGGATTCAGTGATTGTACCCAGCTTGCAGTCATCTGCAAATTTGTCAAAGGCTTTCTATATTTGTCTTGACTTCAAAGAGGTATATTCCAAACAGAATAGATCCCAGTACCAAGTCCTGTGGGACACCACTAGTAACAGGGCTCTTGATGGTGGTGGATTCCCCAACCCTAACTTCATGTGTCCTATCCATTTGGTGAAAAAGGCATTTATGCCTAAATTTGTGAGTTTGTCTATATTCCCAGAGTGAGGTATTGTGTCAAATGTCTTTGTGAGATCAGGATAGACAGTATATACCATTTTGCCTTCATCCATGGCCCTAATGACCTTTGCTAAGAAATACATCAAGTTTAGTAGGCAAGACATGCCCTTGATAAAACCAAACTGGGATGGGTCCAGTGTTTGAAGATTTCCTGTGTCTTTGTTTATCAGGACCACAGTAATTCTTTCCATGGCCTTGCATATAAGACCAGTCAAATTTATGGGGTCTATATTAGAACATCGAAGTTTCAAAACTTTGAATGTTCTAATATTGAACCCTATTCAGCGAAAGCTGAAAATATCAAACATGCAGAACAGTGAATTTTTTCCTATGGAAAAAATTTGCTGTTCCAAAACACACACACACAACACAAGCACACCAAACAAACAGCAATCCACACACATACACCTAAAATCTTACACCTAACCCTACACTAAACTATACACACACCACTAACTATCCACTTACCTTAACCCAAACCCTAACCCTAAGGTCCACCACTATCGCACACTCACCTCACCCACGCCCTAACCTACCTACCCCGCCCTAACCCTCACGTCCACACAATCGCACACTTACCTGACCTGCGCCCTAACCCTAACTCACCTACTCAGCCCTAACCCTCACATTCACAAAATCGCACACATACCTAACCCATGCCCTAACCCTAACTCACCTAACCCGCCCTAACCCTCACGTCCACACAATCGCACACATACCTAACCCGCACCCTAACCCTAACTACCCTAACCCACAATCAATTGCACACTTACCTGAACCCGACCCGTAACTTTCCACCACAGCACTAAAAATACCGAAGCAACAGAAATAGACAACCAAATTCTTTCTCAAGGCAATATTGGTTTTCTGTTGCTTCGATATTTTCAGCTTTCACTGAATAGGGTTCGATATTAGAACATTCAAAGTTTTGAAATTTGGGAGGGAGTTCCATAATTTGGCTATGGTGCAAGAGAATAGTGCTTCACCAGCAAAGTTATTGGCTTTAGTGATCTGCAAGTGATTTTTGTTGCTCGATCTTAGTGGTCTGGTGGTGCGATAGGGTTGGAGTAGATTCTGGAGGGACGGGACATTTAGTGGATGATTTACTAGTTTGTGGGCGAGTGAGAGTTGATACCATTGAAGGAGGTGAGGGAGTTCAAGCCAGCCCAGTTCAGCAAGTGAGAAACAGTGGTGACTACGGTAGGATGCCCCTGTGGCAAATTTGGCGATTTTGTTGTAGCAGGTCTCTAGCTTGTTTAGATCACATTGCCTTAGGTTGGTATATATTGGACAGGCATAAAGTAGGGTGGAGATAAGGTGGGAATTTGCTATTGAAATATTTGCTGCTTTGTTGAGAAGTTGTTTATTTCTGTATAGCGCTCCTAGTTTTTTGTGGACTTTTTTTATGGTCATGGATATGTGAATGTTAAATTTTAGTTTATGGTCTATTTCCACTCCTAGCAATTTGGTGTGTTCAGTTGGGTATATAGTGGTGTTGTCTTGTATTGTGATGTTAAAGTGAGAGTTGTTTTGAGTATGTTTGGTGGGTTGGAAGATGAGTAGTTTAGTTTTGTTTGGGTTGAGTATTAATTGGGCATCGATTAACCAAGTTTCAACAGAGGAAAAGGCTTCCTGTGTGACTTTTTGCAGTTTGGGTAGGGACTGGGCTGAGCAGATGATGGTTGAGTCATCTGCATATTGTATGAGTGTGCCATGTTTGGTGGCAAAGGCTAGATTATTGGTGAAAACAGAGAAGAGTAGGGGTCCATGGATGGATCCTTGGGGAACCCCTATGGAGACAGGTAGTTGGGGAGATATGTCATTCTGCCATACAACGGATTGTTGGTGGTCAGACAGGTAACTCTGAACCAGTTGGTGACTGATTGTGAAAAGGATAGGTCATTGAGGACAGAGATAAGTTGTTTGTGTGGGACCATGTCAAATGCTTTAGATAGGTCTAGGAAAGTAGCAGAGGAGAGATAGCCATTGTTTTTATGCTGAAGGATAGTGTTAGTAAAGGAGAGTAAGGCAGTGGTGGTGCTATGGTTTGGTCGGAAACCATGCTGAGCATTGGAAAGGAGGTTGTTAGTAAGAATGTAGTCTGAGACCTGAGAGTGTATGCATCTCACTAGTATTTTGGAGAGTGGAGAGAGAATAGCTATGGGGCAGTAATTGGTTAGTTCTGTGGAGGGTCTGCCTTTGTGGAGTGGAATTATATGTGATACTTTCCACAGTGTGGGAATGTAACTTTCTGACAGAGATTGGTTAATCAAGATGGATACTGGGTAGGCCAGAGCATCAGCTGCGATTTGTAGGTATTCACTTGGGAGGTTGTGCTGCTAATCTGGTGGGGTTATGTTTAGTTAAGAGTTTTTTTATGTTGGAGGTATGTACAGGAGAAAATGAGAAGGTAGTGGGGAGATTACTAGTTGAAGGTGTGGGTTGGAGGGGAGGGGGGTTGTGTTGTTTAGCTAGTGATAGTATGGTTTGTGTGAAGTGCGTGTTGAATGAGGTAGCAATATTTTCTGAGGAGTGAGGGATGTTAGGAGGAGGGGTACTGACTTTACCTGGGTGGAGGATGGAGTTTATGGAGAACCAGAATTGTTTGGGGCTGTGTTGGCAGGAGTCTAGGGCAGACTGGTAGCATTGGAATTTGTCCTGTTTTATTAGCTTTTTGACTCTATTGCGTAGTTCTAGGAATTTCTGTCTAGTTGAAGGGGTTTTGGTTTTGCACCAGTGCTCCCAGGCTTTATCCCTGTTTTTCATTTCTGACTTAGTGGTTTTCTGTAGCCTTGTGGAGGGTTGTGCTTTGATTCTGGAAAGTCTTATGGGGACATGGTAATTAAGGATGCTCAGGAAGTTAATATGTTTAAGCTTAAGAAGGCAGAAACATGCATGTCCACAGCTAAAGGGGTTTGGCTTTATTGGCTTGAAATTGTCCATAAATAGACTTAAAAGGTAAAGGTAAAAGTAAAAGAAAAAGGCATGGATATTCAGAATTGCCATTTAGCTGAAACACCTGATATCCTTCAGGGGTAATTTGCATATATCCCATGTTGCCTCTGATACAAGAGGTTTAGGGTATCACACAGTGGAAAGTCTGACTGTGCTAGATTTTTCATTTTCTGTTTTTTAAGCTTCCAATTTTTTAAAAAAAAAAAAAAACAAAAACTGAAGAATAGCCTTTAAACACAACACACGTGCTTCATAGAAATGTATAAGCTAATCACATTTATTGTCACAAATGAAAATCCATCATATGGTTGTCTATACCACTGACAAAAGCTAAGCTCTTCAATAAAATAGCAGTTATCACATAAATAATGGTCTAAAGTTTTTTCAACTGGTTGGGATTCGGTAACAGTTTCCACTTTGCAGTATGTGATTTTACAGAAAAAGTACCCCAGCAGGGTGTGAGACACACTAAGAAAGACTGCTGAAACCTGAGAGATTCCATGACCAGCATAAATGCATCACATAGTTAAGAGCAACAGTATTAAAATGAGAGTGACCACATATGCAAATGAAGGCAATCAATGTACCAAAGTGATTCAGAAACAGATTTATTTTGCACTGAGAGATGCTAACTCCAGATAGACTGCAGCTGAAATGTGGAGTTAAGACAGCCAGATCATGAAAACATGTGCAGGGTAGCTGCTTCACTAGTAAATCTGTATATATATGATGACTGTTACTGATACTGGTAGTTATGGCATTGCATGTTCTTGTCCCTGGCATTGCTGAGTCATCCATCCTCACCTGACATATCCTGCCACCCATGAAAGTGAAATTGTGGACCACTACCATGTAGGCAGATATACCATACATGAGCTGGTCAAGCTCTGTCACCCTCATATGCAGGCCCATGGGATCTATGAAGTACCTCTCTTTACAGATACCAACGTACATGTAGCTTTGAAAATCCTAGTTACAGGCATCCTTTAGTGAGCAACAGAGGACATAACGGATGTGCTGCAGGGAACTCTTTCAAGGATATTTGACAGGTTCCCTATGCCATACTATAGGATTTGGTTTTAACATAGCACATAGAAGACATACAACACCTTGCAAGCTTTTTGTGACATGGCACATTCCCTTGAAATAGTGGGAGATGCAGACTGTACCAACATTACAATGTAGACCTTACCTGGGGTGCAGTGAAGAAGTTATATTAAAGGTAAGGGGTTCAACTGCTATGTGGTCTGCACTGCACAGATTATAATACATAATGTGTCTTCAAGCTACACAAGAAGTGTCCACAACACCCAGATATGACACAAATGGCTTGAGAGGGGTAATTTTACCCAGGAGCACCTTTCTGGTGATGTTAGCTATGCCCTATTAGAAATCTCGAAACCATGGCATAAAATGGCTGCAAAAGTCACTTACAGACTTGTGTCAAATGTGCATTACCTGCTAAAGGCCTGCTTCCACTGCCTGTATGTATCTGAAGATGCACTGCATGACCCTTTCACATGCAGTAAAATCTTTGCAGTCTATGCAACTTTATAAAATAACAGCATATGCAAGAAGATACAGCAGGGCAGACTCATTTAGGAGAAGAACGTGCCATAATCAGTAGTGTAGAGGTACTGGATGAGGATTAGTGGATGAGCAGCTGCAAGGACTATGCCAGATGGAGGCAGATGCAGCATGCCAGACGGTATCTAAGATGTAGCATCTGGCTTATAAGTATGAGCCAGATAAAAAACATTATACAGGACATTAAAAAATTATGCATGAAAAACCTATACCAGTATGTGCTATACCATATACAGACTGCCCTTGCAGTGTAACAGAGTACAAAGGTCAGGGAACAGTTATCATCACTGTTGACAGATACACAGTGTCAAGTATCATCTGCAGACATTCCATGTATAGTGATGGTGTGCTTGAAAGATATTTTTTTCCTGTGTGTTTCAAACATTTGTGGGTTGATTGAGAAACTGGGGTAGACTTGTCAAGAAGGGGGTGCTGTCTCCATTGCTGTGTGAGTATATGGTGTGCAGATGACTAACCAATTGTGTACCAGGAGACAGTCCTAGAGGATATTGCAACACTGTGCCAGGGTTTGATGGATATGTCCCAAGTACTGACAAGAGATTTATGAACAGACAGTGTATGTCCCTGTCCACAGAGGGACCCTCTCATGGGAAGGTGACAGACATGGTTCACACCATCCTTGGAGGATGGGGGTCTTTGTGATCATGAATGGCAGCTTATTCCTTGGCTAGACTCAGAACAAATATGCTGCACTCTTGTATGTCCATGATGCAATGCATGTCCCTCAACAGTGGAAAGCAGAGTGGATGTAGTGCACTATGTGCCTTGCCAGATAGAACATCCCCACCAGATATGAAGATGGACTAGCCACAGGAAGTGCATTAGCCATGATGTGTGAACACATAGGGGAACTATGGCATGCAAACTCCCTAGGTCACATGTCCATGATGTTGCACATGTTGACCATGAACTCTTAAGGTCATCATGCAGAAAATATACTACTCCAATCAGCTCAGCAATGCTAATATTGGTGTCCTATATCCCTGTATTACAGTCCTGCACAAAGAATAGGTAGCAACCATGGACATACCTGCCTCAGGTGAGAGACAATAATATGACACGCTTGGCCTCTGGCACATCATCTACAATATCCTTCACTCACTCTACAGACCCTGTGGCAAACAATGAAGATTGTGCCACAGGTTATGATATCCCTCATTAGAGAGATTTTTGTGTATCTTACTATCCTTGTGTGTCATTGGGTATTTGTGAATTGGGTTGTATGGGTACAGAAGATATGTCCATTGAATGGGTTGGAAATGTAGAGATGAGACTGCCTGAAAGAAAAGTTTGATACCATGACCCATGACAATACCACAACTTGGAGGCATCATCATCAGAGCTGCACAGCTCCCAAACATCAAGCAACTGTACATCCATGGTGGAGCTACCATAGTTCTCTGAGTGCACATTGCCGATACATGGCCATGTTAAGACATACTCATCTGGGGCACCATCAACAGACATGCATTGTTGACTTGCTTAGCTCTGCACTAATATCTAGCACTCCATTGTGGATGTAGGAACTATCTAGTCCCCAGTGCAAAGATACCAGGAACTCTTCCATCGCTGTTAATGGTGCTTTGGTCAACAAACCACCTCCCAATGTCCTCTGTTCCTGTGCCAAGCAGGTAATCCAAACACTGGCTACACTGATCATGATGGAAAACTGTTTTCTGACTTGATCATAAGTCTGTTCTGGCCACTGACAGCTTTCAAGTCATTAATGATGTTCCACCAGGCATGTTCACAGAAGGGACGATGGTCACATTCCTCATGGATGATCATTCACTAACTACAGAGATGGAAGACCTGTAGCAAGATGCCATTCTCTGCACATCATAATTCACATTTTCTTTGTAGTATAGTTATATGAAATTGAAAATAAATATCTCTGTGAGAAGTAGGACCCTACCTGGCGTATTCCTGCACATCTTCAAAATCTATGGGGCAAGTGTGGCAAGAACCATGCGGCACTAACATATGTATGGGTGGTGACTCATAGATGTAAGATGCATGAGAAGGCATGTTATGTGTAGAGACATGATATGTTACATGCATGTTATACACATCACACCAGCCTCTGGATGACACAGGCTACATACACATGCTGTTATGTGGTATTGCTGCTTTTATCCCTGTGTCCATATGTGTTGTGTCTAAATATACCTCCACAAATTTTCCACGGACATCCCTGTAAGTAAGTACATGGACATGTCATATTACTTCCACCCTATCCAAAATTACATAAAGTGAAGATGCATAGTGCTGATATAGAATGCTCTCTCTCCTGGTATTCTGCAGCTGAGAACCATAAATGTTACACAGGCCAGTGACAGAACACACTCTTGAGACATTTGTATATCGGCCCAAAGTGGTGTTTGCATGGAAGTATTGCTTGTGACCACACAGTGTGGTACTCTAAGAACATATTAAGTGTACTCTACTGAGACCACAATAAATTCAGTAATACCACAGGCAATTGGACAATATGCAAGAAACTTGTTGGTTGGCATAGTAATCTCACAGGGCTATCTCTTCCCCATTCAACCCCTGCCAGCAAACACACATCTATATTACAAATCATTCACATCAAGTTGCAAGAACCTTTTGACTTACTGTCACTAGCCACTTGGTGGTGTAAATATTGGCTCTAGGTGATTTGTCCTCATTGACTAATGTTGATGTAATGGGTCTATTTTATATATTCGAACGCTTAAATGTTCGAATCACTAAAGATCGAACTTTCATGATCGAACATTTAAATGTTTGAATATATTAAAAAATTTAAAAAAAACTAAACAAAAAATGTAAAACTAAAGGGTGTAAGGAGGGGAGCAAGCCCCCCTGCACCCCCCATGTGGGAGGCTGTACCCCCACACCCCCAGCTACTTAAATATACCAATTTCAAGATCACGCTGCAGTGTAGGTTATGGGAAATTTTCCATTTCCGCACTGTAGCACACTGAAGTGCGATCTTGGAGTTGGTACATTTAAGTAGCGGGGAGTGTGGGGGGTGCATGGGGGCTTGCCCCCCTGCTTAAACCCTGCAGTTTTACTTTTTTCTTTTAAATATTAATTTTAATATATTCAAACATTTAAATGTTCAATCACTAAAGCTTGATCTTTAGTGATTCGAACATTTCAGTGTTCAAATATATAAAATAGACCCGATGTAACACCCCTAACAATGTAAAAATGGGAAAAGGGGGTTGATGATGACAAAATTGTTCTAGCTAACATGCTTAGGGTTAACTGCATCACACAACTCCATATACATACACAAACACTACTTTTACACAAGTTAGTAATGTAGCAACTTCTGTTGAAATCTGCAAACTGCCCTCAGATAACTGCTGTATCATTAAACATTTATCAGTCTGTGCTTGCCCTACAAGTATATCTGGACTAAATTAATACACATAATAGGTTCATAGGTTGGTACTAGGTTATTGGCCCTAAGGCCTATGCAAGCCTAGTCATAACAATTCCCTGGCTATTTCTTCCCACACTATTTACTTCTCTGGAACCCTGTCTAGCAGGGTGGCTGACATGATCCCCGGGGTAAATTTCCTTTCTCCCATCCAATTGTCAAGGTTCTTTTTGAAGAGGGCCAAAGAGGCGCTGTGCTTGACATGTATGGGCAGTCTATTCCAGAGTCTGGGGAGTCTCTGGGTCAGGAACCTTTCCCTCCAGCATGTTTTGTTTATTGTGATGACAAGGTTTAGATCCCTGGAGCATGTGGCTCTGAGGCATTGAGATTTCTTTAAGTTTAGCATGTCCAACAGCTCTGGGTTTGACATGGCCTTGTATGTTAAGCAGAGATCGCCTCTGAGTAGATTATATTAGGTTCATAGGTTCATAGGAGTTTACTAGGTTAATGACTACAAAGGCCTTTTTAAGCCTAGTCATGCATTCCAAATCTCTGACAAGTTCTGGTACTCTTGATAAGTGTAAGCAGAGGCTTGGGATATGAAATATTTACTAGCAGGGGCCTGGGAGATGAACCATTTACAGGCTGCCTGTGTCCATTAGAGATATAGGTGCCAAACCAGGGATGGATTTATTGTTCCCTATGCAATTGTCCAAGTTACACTTGAATTGGATTGGGGAGGAACTCTGTGTAACATGGTTGGGGAGCCTGTTCAAATGACAGGGTAGTCTGTGGGATACATACCTGTCTCTCCAGCAGGTCCTATGTATGTCACAGGCAAGGTTTAAGTCTTTAGAATGTGTAATTCTGGTGCTGTTTGTTTTGCAGATATGCAGGAGTTCCATCAGAGTGGGGTCTGACAATGCCTTGCATGCCAGTCATAGATCTCCCCTCAACAGCCTGTAGGATACAGAATACAAGGATAGAGCCTTGAGGCATTCTGCATAGGACATGTTACTTAAGCCCCATATTCTTTTAGTGAGGAACATCTGTGAACATTCCAGTTGTTGGATATGCCTGGTTAGGTAATATCAAAGGGGGCATTGTACTCAGTGATAGGCAAAATACAGTGGAACAATGACTTCCTAGGAACTAGATGCTATACCTTTGTTTATAGGTTGCATAGCATAGAATGATTTCCTCACTACTGTTTACACATGATGGTCAAAGGCTAGATTATTGTCTATGTGTCCCCCCAAGTCCCTGACTATGGTGTCAGCTCTTAGGGATGTGTTGACAATATGATACTTACCAGGAGTCGATGACCTCCCAAAATATATTATTATGCATTTTTTGGTGTTTAGTTTTAGTCCATGGCTCTGACACCAGTTGTTTATCTGTGTCAGACCTTCCTGGAGAACATTTGTGTCTGTGTGAGATTCAATGACACTTAATTTGTAATCATCTGCAAATTTTGTCAGCCAGAGGCCTGTGACATTGGTCTTGACTTCAGAGAAGTAAATGCCAAAATGGCACAGCCACTGGACTGATCCCTGGGGGACTCTGCTTGTGACTGGCCTCTTTGCAGAGGTGGACTCCCCAGTTCTATCTTTCTAGGTCCTGTCTGTGAGTCAGTTGGCTATCCATCAGATGACATAAGGGTGGAGTGTTGTGTCAAATGCCTTGGTCAAGTCAAGGTAGGCAGTGTGAACAATTTGGCCCTCATCCATTGCTTTGGAGATCCTCTGAAAGAAGTCCACCACATTGAGTAGGTATGACCTGCCCTTGACAAAACCAGATTGGGTTGGGTCCAGTATTGGAGGTTTACTCTCATTATTGATCATTTCCATGATAATTCTTTTTATGGCTTTGCATACAAGACTAGTGAGGTTTATGGGTGTATAGATTCCAGGGTCTGTATATGACCCACCTTTGTGCAGATGAATGGCTGTTGCTGTTCTCCATTAATTAGGCATGAAGCTTGTTTGGAAGCTACAGTTAAATAGCAATCTCATAGGGCCTGATAGGTCATGTTTCATGCTATTTAGAAGGCATCCTGGGATATTGCCTGAGTCCACTGATGCAGTATTCTTGGCCATAGACAGTGCATTAAGGACCTGCTTCCTAATGATAACATGGCAAGTTATATTTGATGGTATTTCCTGAGGGAAGGTTGAAGGGTTGAGAGGAGTGAAGATGGAAACAAATTTGTCAACCAGTAGGTTGCTATATTTTCTGGCTCAGTATAAATGGCTCCATTTACAATGAGCTCGGCACACAATTGTGTATTGTCTTTGAGGTTATAGACTTAGCTAAATAATGTCTTGTGACTGTCCTTGTCAGCCAAATGTACCTCAAAGTTGGCTTTGTAGACTTTGTTTGTCCTCTGAGTTGTTTACATTTTCCACAGGATCTTCTATGAGCATGTTAGTAGTATGGTCCAGGCTCCAAACTTCCATCAGACATTTTTATTTAAAATTTGTTAACCAGGTAAGTCCAACTTGGAACAAAGCCAATTTTCAGTGGAGACCCAGGGAGAAATGCTCCTGATGCATGTCTTTAGCATGGGATGAAACCCACACAAATGCAGGGAGTACATGCAGACTCCACACAGATGGCACCCCAGCCCTGAACCTCTTGCTGTAAGGCAACAGCACTACCACTGCACCACTACACCATCCCATACCTTCTTATCAGGTGTGGTGGTCAGGATCCAGATTGCATTGCCTGTAGCCTTAAGTAGCCTCTCACCAGAGGGGAGTGCTGTTGTTCCCAACAGTGTCATTGCCAAAGGTATGCAATTTGTCACTAGATGGGATTTGAAAAAAAGTGGCAGGGGAATTTGGTAGAGATGTAGCTGGAAGCTGGCATCAGTTTCCTGGAGATGATCCTTATGTGAGGAGAGGGTCCTCGTAGAGTTGCACTATTTCCTGGTGTCTTCACCACCTCAAGTGGGGAGACCAAAGATGAGGGTGGTCACTGCCGAGGAAGTGAGGACAAAGAAGGGTTATACCTGACCTTCTATTTTCACAAGTAGAATTAATTGCAAAACCTATCCACTGTATTTTAAACTCTGGAAAGCCATAGTCTTGTAGTTTAATTCACAGTTGTAGCAGTACTGTATATCACCAGATGTGTGCCTTAATCATTCATTACTGCATTATTTTCCATAAAGAGTGTTACTGGTAAATTTCTGCATAGTCTGGTGCCTTAGACTGTAGCAGAAGTTGAACAGAGAGAGACATAGAGAAATTGTCTCTGCTCCATTTTGTGCTTCACTGCTTTTATGTTCTGCTTTTCATTTAGCTGCTTGCATTCTGTGTCTGCCCCACCCCCTCTAATATATTAAGCTAACGTTGTGTCTGCCCCACCCCCTGTAATATATTAAGCTAACGTGTCTGAAAGAGCTCCAGTATTGCCTTTATTTGATTGACTGTATCTGTAAGTTAGCCTGCTTATTTGAAAATTTTCCATGAAATGTTTTTCCACCCACCAGCCTTTTTTTTGTTGTTTTATAAGCCTGTGTCTCTGGCCTCCACCCCCCAAGGTTCCTCGCCCCACTGTTATTGCTATTGATGTTATATAGTGATGTTATATAAGCTATTTATGTACTCTTTCCACACATTGTTTTCCATAGATGCAAGATATTAAGTATTCACCCAGCAAACCAGAATCGTTCTTGATTCTTCACTACATATTGTCTCCTGTTCATTTTCATGTAGTTCAGCAAAGCTTGGAGTCCTAGCTTACATTCTAGAAGGTTTTATTTGTACCCAGTGCCATCCAAGCAAAGCAAAGTACCTTTGATTGCTAAATCAGACAAGTCATTTTGCATAATGGCTACTGTTTTCTGCTTTTTTTTTTTTTTTTTTTTTTGTAAAAAATATCTCTCTTCCTCTTGTTGTTAATGCTATAAAACTGTCTTGAAATTGCTTTCTGCAAGGGATTTCCAGCTAGTTGTTTAAGTGTTTTGTGGAGGCATTTACTTTAGGAAGACAATGTTTATTCATCTTGTAGCAAGAGGGGTTTGCCTGGTCTATCTGAGTTGGAAAATACACAAAAGAACTCATGTAGCTATTTTATTGGTCAGAAGGCTCATTATTTAGTTTTCTGGGGTTGGGGGAGGGGTTGTGCTGCTATGAATTTTGCATGCTTGCATGGGCTAGCAGTGCTGTGTATAATAGCAAACGCATAGAAAGCAAATTTTCCCTGTAGAATGGTGCATAGAACTGCAACTTGTAAAGCAGCAATATAGTGTGAATACCTCTTGTGCCAACAAGCTTAGAGCAGCTAGATGGGTGTTGAGTGGTAATACCTACAGATTTAGTCAAATTCAGTATTGTATAAATATTAAAGTTAGTATAATTTAGTAGTGTTTGCCCCAATAAAGCACCCTTATTAGTCTGTACCCACAAAGCACCCTTAATAGCCTTCTAATCCCTGTTTACCATCCCTTTTGTAGCTCACAAATCAAGGAACTGGACAGTATGGATATGCAGTTTCCTAACGTCTCTGTAGCCAGCTTGTTGGATATGGACATCTTCAGACAATGTAGCAATTGTCTCATATTTACTGACAGCCACTTAAATCCTTAAAGAAGCAGACTCAGTGTACAAGAGGTGTACTTACATAATGACACTGGAGGCAAAACTCTCACATACAAGTTTGCATCAGGTTGTTGAAACCATGGGCAGGATTCACGAAGCCTCCATGTAAGAGTTACAAGGCTTACATGGAGGCTGCAGTTAAACGGTGTGACATCAGCATGTCATGCATATGCATGAGGGCATGCTGAATCACACCTAAGGCTAACACGGTCCGTGTAAGACAGTAGGGGGCGTGTCCGTAGGGCGAGCCCTGCAAACGGACACGCCCCCAGAAGAGTAAAAGTCCCGAAAGTAAACCCCCACGACAGAGTCTGTGTAGATGTGAATAAACACAACACAACACATGCCCCCACAGACTATGAACATAAAATGTAGAAATGAACATCTACTAATTTTTTTATAAGTTGTAAAGATGTTTGCCCATGAGTGCGCTCGTTTGCGTGGGCGTGCCCGGCACTTAGCCACAGTTAGCAGTCAGTGGAAAAGCATATAAGAACTAAATATGCAAAGCAAGCCAAGAAGTAATAGTGTAGTGGTAGAGACATCGGCTGAACTGGATGCAGTCATGGTTCGAGCCCCCACAACATCAATTTTTATTTTCAGTGAAATAAGCACAAAACAAGCCCCTGACATATATGTACATATATAAAATTATATTTGATGTAAAATGTAATGAAATGGGCCATGTATTTTGAAGAAATGTGAGATAAAAAAATAAAAAAAAATGTGAGATGTGCCCATAGCTGAGCTACAGTCTAACAAGTTGAGGATATCTGCTTATAGGTGAGCAGTGTTTTAACAGGTGTAAAATGAGTGCTTGTAGGTGAGCAGTGTTTTAACAGGTGTAAAATGTGTGCCCGTAGGTAAGCAGTGGTTTAATAGGTGTAAAATGAGTGCCCGGGGTTGAGCAGCATTTTAACACGCTGAAACTGTGTGCCCATAGCTGAGCTGAGCGTAATATGCGTGCTGACAGCCAAACAGCGCCAGTGTGCCCCGTTTGCGCGGAACTGCGCACCGCGCCAACAAGCTAACCGACGGGCAATGTTGAGCAAGCTGTATCAAAACTGCCTTTACACAGACACACCTCCTAGCCTGTTTAGACAGTCATAAAATATAAAAAGCAATGGCCAGGTTCGAACCCAGGATACCATGCACCATAGTCTAAGTACTGAACCACTAAGCCATGACAGTTGCACTTAGAAATGCAGTAATAGCATATATATAGGAATGAATAGAAAGAGGAGCATGACAAAGCAGGTTTTGTGAAGCTGATACAATTCCAAAATGGCCAATCACAGATAAGTGTGGGTAAAATGGTATATATAAGCCTCATAGGCAGGAATACACAGCATAACCGATTGTAGAACCGACATGCAGCCAGGATGTCAGGTGTAGGTGAGGGTAGTTGCTTCCGAGCACAGAGGTGGGGCGTTGAGGAGTCCAAATATATGGTTTGGCTCCTCGTCCATAATCATGTGGCCCAACTCATGCAGGGCCAGGTCTTGTGTGGAGCATATAGGGCTGAGGCGTGGGACTGGTTGGCTCATGATCTCACCAGTGCCACAGGAATACCAAGGACTGGTGAGCAGGTCCGTCACCACCATGTAGACCTGAAGAGACGGAAGCAGGACCAACTGAACCGTTGGATCCAGGAGGCCCGGCAAATGCCCAACGCCCCACTACTGAGTAAGTTACATGTAATTATTTATGTAAGAAAGTAACCTAGCTGATATTATGGAGATATTATTTTATTTATATTACAGCTGCAGGTGTCTGTTCTGTGAACCGTCGAGCCTATGGCAATAGGCTGGTGCAGTTGCGCCACCAGGCAGGTCAGTAACTCACTCCTTGTAACTGTAAATAAATATATAAGTATGACAGTTAGCAAAAGAGTGCAGTGTAGTCACTAATTAATAAAATGTGCAAGTAACAGTGTAAGAGGGTTTGCAAGTATTGCTTGATTACAAAAGTGTGATGCAGCCTGTAATCCAAACATAAAAATAAAACAAGTCTGAAATAAAGATGTCTCACCTGTAATATAATAGTACATAACCTGCAGCAGGCTGAAAAGTACAGCTGCAGAAGCTGAGTAAAACACATGTGTGAAATATATCCCTGTTGAAATACAGAGACATGACATAAGTGAGACTGTTGGAAAGGATTGTTATAACTACAGGTAAAACATGCCAATAAAGCCTAGAATTAAGTACCATCCTGAATTGTAAAAATAAAACAAGTGAGAGAGTGTGAGAAAGAGGCATGAATCCACTGATAAAGTAGTAATAACTCCTGTATAAAGTATACTGCAGTCAGTACAGAAGGAAATGAATGTGACAGGCAGAACCAAACAGTAACATGTGTTGAAAACAGTACTGCAGCTGGAATGTGTGTCCCAAAATCTGGATATGTTGCTCTCAGTCTGCAATAAGCAGATAGTATGGTTGTCTGAAATACCAAACATCCACAGTTGTCTATAGCTATATAAAGCAAATGTAGCAGGATGATGTAGCTGAACAGCGCCAGACATGAATGTGTATGAATAAAAATGAAATGTATATTGATGTAGCAGTAACATTCCTATCACCAACCTGAAGTAGTTATCACATATGAAACTGTAGGCAGAACTGTAGTGTGTATATATCTGCAGCTAGTAGGAATGTACAGCATATGTATTGGTATTTGAAGTTGTTAATTAAATTTTCTTCACCCTACCCTATAACCACATATAATCCATTCCACGTGAAACTGGTATGTGCAATCACAATTAACACCCCTGGACATTTGTCCTGTTGGTTCATACATATTTGCATGTATGTTGATGCATCTGCCCTGTTTATACATCCAAACCTGATGGCCTGTTGCCATCAATCAACCCTGCATGTTGTTGGATCAAATATTGCTGTTCAAATTATGCATGTGTTATGCTTGCTGTTTAATGGCTTGAATATATGGGTGTTTGGTTAATGGGAATACTAATGCATGCTGTTACAACTAATTGTGAATGGTATTGTATGTTACTAACCCAAACTGTCATAACATAATGCAAAACATAGAATGACAGGGAAGGCAGGTTCCAGCGGACACACCTCTCCCACCTCAGCTGGCGAGTACACCTGGCAGTAGTGCCCAGGCCGGACCCTCCTCCGGTGGCCCTGTGCCACCTGCGGGTGGAAGCGCTGCAGGGGATGGGGCTCGTCCCCCCTCTGCAAGCGTGGCCGGAGGAGAACATCCACTCACCCTCCGTAGTGTCCAGACTATGGTGCGTAGGGAGATCCGGCACGCTGTGCTTGAGCCCCTACACCAGCTTGAGGCATGGGTGGCACAACTCATGGGTGTGCCTGCTGCCCGGCCTACACAGCCCCCAGCACAGCCCCATCCTGGGCAGTGAAGGCACAGTGGCAACTGCCCATGGGTGGGGATCTCAGTTCCACTGTTGCTATCTGTGTGCTCATGGGCTCGAGATATACAAACATCCGTCCCCGTCAATTGTGTAACCCCCCCACATGTGTCATACACCGCCCCTGTATGCGTCTTGTTTGTCTTGTCTGTTAACCTACCCAACCTACCTCCCCAGCTATACCGACTTCCTGTACCTGACATACCACTCTCACCTGAAAAAAAAAAGGGCACTCTGTACCCACAAAAAAATTACGCCCCATACATAGCTGCCCATTTTGCACACATGTCTGCTGGACATGTAAACTGTCAATTACAATTGGCTGTACAACAAGTATTATTGTTTTCCTTACACCTCTCTCAGGGGTGGAAGGTTTCAAATGTCACACCAAATTACAAACATATGCACAGCTGTTGCTGATGAAGAAATGGGCAGCTATGGGCCTTACCTACATCCCTCCTGCAAAACCCGAGCTTGTTTCCCTACTGTCCTACCCACTTTGTGACCCCTTTTTCACCACTTTCCTATCTCCTATCTTTTCTTTCAAAGAAAATAGTGCGGGTGTGCGCGAGAGTAAGCACTTTAAAGCAGTAGTAAGCGGGTGTCTTGTAAGCTAGCGGCAGTGCGCATGCGTGACCTCCGCGCAAACCAGCGCTAACCCGCTTACAACTGCTTAAAAGTGCCTTAGTCACTCTGAATGACAAGGCCTGTAGTTGTCTCATCAGCAAAATAAAATACCCCCCTCAGTCTCAAACCCAGGACCTTGGAAACACTACTCTGCATGACTTACCACTAAGCCATGACTGCTATACAAGAACATTGTGCTGAAAGAAATATATCATAAAATAGTAGGAATTAATTTAAAGGGAATATACAAGTCTAGCACACAAAGCATATCATGTATATTTACTGTCAAATCTTGTGGATTTGTAAAATAGTACTGTGTGCTGAGAAACAGTCATGCTAGTTGGTAGCTACTAGGTAATAATGTCACAGTAGCATCTGGCAAGCCACACACATACTCAGAGCAGGATAAACACAGCCATAGTTGAATAGTTAAGAGTGCAGACATAGCAACTGTGACTGAGTTACAGGGATGTCCCTGATGTGAAAACAAATGTCAACTGTGCCCCACTGACACCCTGCCAAATGTACTAACAGTAGCTTACAGAACAACATGCATTGCAGTGTCTACAACACAGCCTGAAATATGAGAGACATACCAACCCTTACATTTACAGAACAGTGTCCTCACCAAACCAGCATGGTCCCCACCCTGATAATCGGAAAGGGCTACACCTACCTAACAGACCTTTTTATAGCACAGGCCTGTAATCACAGTGAGAACTGCAATCACTACACAACAGGCTTCATGCAATTAGTAAATGCTGGCTAACAATTGGTGCAGAGGCCATCACATGGACATGTGCAGACACCTACAAAAGCATCCTGTACTCCCAGTCCACACATGCAATACTGTCATTGCACCCACTGGAGGTAGAGAGAGAGAGGGAGAGAGAGAGAGAAAACCAAAAAAAAAAAAAAAAAAGAAAGAAAGACAGAAAGAAAGAAAGAAAGAGAAAGAAATAACAAACCGGAAACATCAAGGCAAAGAGGCAGACAGCAGGCCAAGCAACTGCAAGCCTACACAAACAGCTGCAACAAACACAGGTAATGTAAAGTACTACTATAATACTCCACATACTGTGAACCCACCAGATGTGTTATTGGTCTGTATCTATGTATATTAGGATGTGCATAGGGACGGGGACATACTGAAACTGTCACTGAAGGCTCCACATACATATGTATGTGATGGTAGCTATGTGCACATAGCAATGTAGGTTGTAGTGCAATGTACAAGTAGGTGGTACAGTAATGGGTGTTCAGCAGTACGTTACTGTGTGTACACATATGTGGACCTAAAAATGAGTGTATATATATATATATATATATATATATATATATATATATATATATATATATATATATATATATATATATAATATGCATATGTGTATACATAGATAGACAGGAATGTAGAAATACATAGACAGATATAGTTTCACAGTGGCATAGTATAGTACTAGGCTATCTGCAGACAGTGTATAGAATAGATTTAGAAACTTGTGCCTCTGTATAGTAGTGACAGAGTGAAGACCCCCCCCTACATAATAGAGTTAGTGTACTGTGCCTCTGTCTAGTAGTGACGCAGAGATGACCCCTGCTGTAAACCTATGATCTCCCATCCACTTGTCAAGAATGCACATGAAGAGTGTCAGTGAGGGTCTCTGGCTAACATGAACTGGGATCCTGTTCCACAGTATGGGAAGCCTCTTAGTGATGGATCTGTCCCTACAGTATGTCCTATTCATATGTGTGCTGAGGTTTAAATCCATAGCTGTCGTGCTTCTGATGGATTTGGATTGTATGAGGTGGAACATGTCCATCACTACCAGATTGGAGATGGCCTACTACATCAGGCACAGATCACTCCTACGTAGGCAGTATGCTATGGAATAGAGCATGAGTTACGTTAGTCTGGCAGCATATGACAGGTGTTGCAGACCCTTGATCCACCTGGTGATGTACTCATGGGGTCCCCCTAGCTGTTGCAAGTGCCAGGTGAGGTACATACCAAATAGGGCATAGTACACAGTCATGGACCTGATAATGGAGGAGTATAAGGGTACAATGACCCCTTTTGATGTGGATGTGAATCCCTTCATGATAAGGTGGGCAAGGTAGGAAGTCCATCCAACCACTTCGGCAAAGTGGGTGTCAAATGAGAGGTCAGCATTGCACAGTGTCACCAGGTCTCCGATTACTTTGTCTGTACTCAGTGGGTTATTGTCTATGTGATAATATGTAGGTACCTTGTCCGTCCAAAAGGGTATGAGTATACATTACATGGCATGCAGTGTCAGGCCATGACTCCACCACCAGTTGTTGGTGTCCGTGAGGCCTGTCAGTAGGATGTATGTGTCAGCAGGTGTATTGCCTATGGTGCCTAGTATGCAGTCATCTTTGAACATTGTCAGCCACTACCCTCCCATGTCTGCTTCCACATCTGAGAATGATATGCCGAACATGAGTAGTCCCAGGACAGAGCCCTGTGGGACACCACATGTGACTGGCTCTGAGTCTGACATGGCACCAGTGAGGTTGACTATAGGGTTTCTATCCGTTAGCTGGTTTGCAACCCATCATGTGACATATGGATTTACATGTTAGCTGTTGATCATGTCTATGATGGCAGAGTGTGGTATTGTGTTGAATGCTGTAGGCAAGTCCAGGTAGGCTGTATGGACCACTATGCCCTCAGCAATGGCTATAGTGACTGATTTGAAAAGGTCAACCAGGTTCATAAGGCAGGATCTGCACTCTACAAAGCCAAACCGGGTGGGAACAAGTGTCTAAGTCCCCAATTTCTCTGTGTATGGGTACCATAATGATCCTTTCCATAGTGTTGCAGACCAGGCTGGTTAAGCGTATGGGGCGGTAGTTACCAGGGTCTATAGAGGTGCCTCCTGTGTGGAGTGGGACTACTGTTGCTGTATGCCAGTGTACAGGTACATATGCTGTAGTAAGGCTATGGCTGAATAGCATGTAATGTGCATGTGTAGCTCCTCTTGCAGTTCACATAGCATGCAACCCGCAATACCGTTGGGTCCCATTGCTGCTGTGTTTACAGCTCTGCTGAGGGTGGTTCCCAACTGGACATCCGAGATGACAGGGAGGTTACAGTCAGCTGGGATAAGTAATTCCACATGTGTGGGTGAGGGAGTGTAGAAACCTGCACTGAACCTGTCTGCCAGACTGCTGGCATTATCTGTGTGTTCAGTGTAGTGTATGTCACTGTGAACTAACTGTAAACACAAATGAGGGTTCCCACCCAGGTGTGTCACATAGCAGAGGAAGGCGTTGTGGTTATCTGTAGTGACCATAGCGATGTCCCTCTCATTGTTGGCCTTGTAAGTTTGTACGACAAAACCCATCTGTCTACTACTACTGATGAGAGATGCCGTAGCTCTATGGAAGTATGCTCTGCAGTGCAGTAGCTACCATCTGTTGTTATACAAGTTGTTCAATGCTGGGGTCCACCAGACAGGATGCCTGCCATTGGTGGAGAGGGTCATGGTTCCATTTGTGATTGCATGATCCATGCATTCTTGGAGATGTCTGTAGAAGCATACCTGAGGGTGTCTGCATTGTGCGAAGTGGATTACACTGGCCCAGTGGGCATTCAGGATACCAACTCAGTTATAGGACGTGTAAAGTCGGCATGTGAGAGGTCTCCCACTGTAGTCTGTTGTGTTGTGAGGGAGGTGGGATATGTATATCTAGGGTGATTAGTCTGTGGTCAGATGTGACTAGTAAGGGGTATCCTTCCGGTGTGTAGCACATTGTCCCCATGTTTGTGATGATCAGGTCTAGTATATTTTCTCCTGTTGTGGGAGAGGTGACTAGCTGTTCCATTGCATTTGACATAGTGAATACTGGGAACCTTTGGGCTAGGGTGTTTGGGGTAGAATAATGCACCCAGTGTATGTTAGGGTAGTCGCACTATCCCAATATGATGGTGTGTGGTGGGACATTCATATCCTCCAATGTCTACAGGAAGGCCGACTGTGGTCCCTGAGATTGGGAGGGTGGTCTGTAACATGCTACCAGTTGTATAGCATGTTTGCCTATGGTTATCTGCACCTGGATGGTCTGTGATGTTTCATGTGTTGCCACTAACCTGGAGGTGTGTGTGTCCTCCATGAATATGGACACACCCCCTCCCTGTCCGTTTTGTCCCGAGTCCTGGGGCCAAAGTGCATGATACGGGGTATAGACTGGTACCGCTGGTGTGTTCTCAGGAGCCTTGAACCAGGTTCTCACGTACTGCACAGACATCGAGATTGGTAGAATATGTATGTACAGATATATGTAATACACACATACATATATAGATATCTGTAGAGACTTACACATATACAGATAGATCTGACTGACAACAGACATGTCTGTATATGACTATCTCTCACTCTCTGTCCCACCCCCTCACACTCACCCTCACCCTGTGTCTCTCTCTCACTCTCCCCCCCTCTCTCCCCACATCTATATGTATATATCATGTTATACATGATATATACATATATACAAACAGATATATATCCATATACAGATATAAATATATCAATACATATATATATATATATATATATATATATATATATATATATATATATATATATACATATATAGACTGTGTGAGGCACATGTGTGCAGATGTCTTGCTACAGGTGCCTGGTGTCACAGGCATGGAGTGAACACCAGTGTGGATACTGGAGTACCGTACCCCATTAAAAAACACTGACACCAGTAACCACCACATATGTACATGCCTGCCCACCACTGCATGTGTCAGGGGGGAACAGGGTCAACAAGTGTACAATAGGCTCCACATCAATACACACAGTGGCACACTAGTCCTGTAATACCTGTACATGGAATGTGTCAGCGGAAATGGTGTGTCAGCTATGGACATGTAGGTCACTGTACCCCTCCATACCCCACAATGACCTACACGGTATGTACCTCCCATGACAGCTACAGATATGGTGAAGGACACAGACATATGCAAGTAACTGTGTCAATGCACTTAAACACCACAGAGTGCACACAGACTACCTACATAGAGGTTACCACTGCTGGATATACATAGTTCGGTCACACCCATGACAGTTGTCTCCCAACCATGGTAACACCTCCAACATCCACAACACAAATTACCTACGTCTGTCGTCCTTGTCACTGCAGTATAGAGCACATGGTGGAGGTATGGGACCCTGCCCACAGATATGACATATCCTGTAGTAGATTACACAGAATTAAGAAGCAAGCCTCCCCATGAGTAGATGTCTGACATACCCCTGCTGAATGTTATCCTGATAGGTAATATGCCGTATGAGTCACCCTGTGTAACTGTTTGTAAGGAGCAGGTACGATCATAACACATGTGTCACAAGGGGCAGGATAGCATAACAGTATGCTGCTGTAGGCCCAGGGCCAAAAGCACACTACCTACCTAGGATGCAATGCACACGCATTAACACATTGCAAATGAAATATGTGAGGTGGAATGAGTGTGCTAGTGACTGGGTGCATGTTGTGTACTGGTGTGATTGCTCACCATGACTGTCTGTCTGTCATGGTAGTGTGTGTCCATGGTGTGAGGCCAGGGACAGGTGTGTGGGGTATTGCGATCAACACATACTACATTGCCATATGTTGTGCTGTGTTACCCTGTATGTCACTGTGGTGTAGGTAGGGTTATGGCAAGTAAGAGTAGTGTGCAGTACCAGTGAAATATGTAACGTGCATTGTGTGCAGTGCATGGGCTGATAATGTTCCCCATACAGTACCTTGATTCAAACCCCCAGTGTGGGGTCGTGTATTGTACCTGAAACAGTGCGCTGACTGCTGCAGTATACTAGTCTGTTGTATGGAGTGTGCCAGGTACTGTTGCACAGTTGTCAGATGAACACTGATATTTGGTCATGTACATGTGTATCCTCCAATAGACCGACAGATGCTATATATGGTGCCTAAGTTATATCACTGCAGTCAAGTATAATGTGTATTATGTGTGCTATAGTCTGCTGACAGATATTGCTGACATATTTCCCTTCTCCTTTTCAGGGACATGGTTCACCAGCGGAACCCAGTCTACTCCGCTGCAGAAGAGGAGGAGATACACCAGAGCCTGGTGTGGGATTTCGCTGTACTCTTTTCCCCGCACCAGCCAGAACCAGCAGGAGAGGGCTGCACTGTGGCAAGACCTGGTCCGTCGGGTAAATGACATAGGCACACATAACAGGACATATGAGCAGGTACGCCATCACTGCAGTGATTTAATTAGAAATGTCCGTCAGCGTGTGTCGGATATCCACAGGCAGCAGCTTGCCACAGGTGGTGGGGTGGCTAGACATCCCCCCCTCACCAGACTGGAGGGACTATTCCTGAGTGTTGTGGCTCCAGCACAGCAGCAACAACAACAGCATACATGTGTAATGATGAAGGCTGGAGCCACACAGCAGCAGGACACAGAGCGTGCAGGTAACATGCCATGTGTATAGTGACCATTCTGTACACTGTTAGGTTATGCATGTGTGGGGTGTGTCCTCAATTTGTAGCTGTTATCTTGGTAATTATTGTGCATTAGTGATAACCTCATTATCTGCAGTACACCTGTGGAAACTAACTGTTGCACTACTGAACTGTAACATGCCCACAGTATCAATGGCACAGTTGTGCCCACTGACGATGAATGTCTCTTTTCCGCAGGTCCCTCTGGTGTAACAGCAAGGCAGCATATCCATGCTGGTGAGTGTGTAATAGCATTACCTTCATTACTCTGTATACTAATAGTTATAATAGGCTGAAGCAGTAGTGCAATGTGTTTGATTGCAGGTGTGTTTGTGTCTGTGGGTTGATATCTCATATACTGAGGTGTGTGCATGTGTGCATGTGCCCATGTGTGCATGTGTGCATGTTGCATCAGTGGTGGCATTGTGTACACATTGTAAACTGTATTTCCTGTCTTACTCCCACAGGTTCTGGTGCTGCTCTGGTGTCATGCAGCAGGGAAGCTGAATCAGCTGCTGTGGATAGTGATGATGATACCTGTGTAATGGCACAGGTAGATGTGCCAGGGTCCATCATTGGTCAGCCAATTGACACTACACAGCTGTCTACCCCATCTATGTGCACAGTCATCCTGCCAATACATCCTTTGTCACCAATGTCCCTAGATGATGGACAGGATACAGTGGGCATTGACCAAGGTAATGTGGTACTGGTGGCACATGCATCCCCACACTGCAGCCATGGCCAGGGCTCTGACATGGTACCGCACAGGCAGAAGTCCATGGGTTCTCGTGGGAGCATCCGTGGGCATACCACCCTTGTCAGACGTGCCCACAGAGGTCTTTCAACCCCAGCTATGTTCCGGACTGTAATGCAGGCACAGTCACGTATGGAACGGTACACCAGACAGGGTCTGAGGGAGCTGAGAGCATGTCGCACATCCATGAGTGAAAGTATGCGTGATGTCAAATGCTATGAAACAACTTGTTACCACTCCCACAAGAGGGGAAAACATACTGGACCTGATCATCACCAACATGGGGACTCTATGCTCCAGACCAGAAGTGTATCCCTCACCGGTAAGATCAGACCATAAACTAATCTCACTGGATATTCACATCCCGTCCCCACCCCTTGCCCAGAAAACCACAGTGAAAAACTTCTCTAAAGCAAATTTCACACTCCTAAAAACCGAGGTGGAATCCTTCAAAGCCCCCGGGCCTGTGGAAAATACGGCCCAGACCGCAGAATCCTTTATAAACACATTCTATGAACACCTTCAAGAATGCATGGATCATGCAATCCCAAATAAAACCAAGACCCAATCCTCCAAAGGCAGACGTCCTCTCTGGTGGACCCCAGCCATAAACAAACTATACAATAGAAGGAGGAAGCTACTAAATGATAGAGCAAAATCCCAAAAAGGGAAGGCATCACTGATCAGTATTAACAAAAAACTACGGGCACTCATAAAATTGTCTAAGGCCAGTTTCGAGAGAAAAATTGCACAGGACACTTAAGGATAATCACAAGGCTTTCTTTAGTTATGTTAGGAACCTGGGTGGTAATTCCCAGATATGCTCAGAATTAGTCCAAAATGACAAAAAATACACTGAACCCACAGACATTGCCAACATCCTAGCTGACAGGTTCAGCAAACCCCTCCCAACAAAAGGGCAAATATCTATCCCAGCAGAGAGCTGCCCCCCTGACATCTCAGATGCTCAGGTAAGAGCCGCCCTCTCCAAAGCAAAAAACAGCATCAATGGGACCAGATGGTGTCCCGGGCTGCATCCTACATGAACTCCAAGAAGAGCTAAACCCAAACATAAAACTACTGTTCAGTCTCAGCCTTACTACAGGATATGTGCCCAAAGAGTGGCGTACAGCAACAGTGGTCCCTCTCCATAAAGGTGGTGCCTCAATGGATCCTGGAAACTATCGCCCCATAAGCCTGATTAGCTTGGTCTGCAAAGCTGTGGAAAGGATCATGATGGACCTCATAAATAAAGATATTAGGGACCTACAGACACTGAATCCTACCCAGTTCGGCTTTGTTAAGGGCAGATCCTGCCTCTTAAACCTGGTTGATTTCTTTGAAACAGTCACCAAGGTGATTGACGAGGGGAAGGTGGTCCACACAGCCTACCTGGACCTCGCAAAAGCCTTTGATACAATACCCCACTCAGGCATTATAGATAAGCTCACCAGCTTAAATATAAACCCCTATGCCACTAGATGGATTGCAAACTGGCTCAAGGACAGAACCCACATGGTTAGAATTGCTGGAGCCATGTCATACTCCAAATCAGTTACAAGTGTGTCCCACAAGGCTCAGTCCTGGGACCTCTCTTATTCGGTATATATTTCTCGGAGGTACAGGCCAACACGGAAGGACTGTGGCGGACCAAGTTCGCAGATGACTGCAAACTGGGTGCCATAATTGACTCTCCAGCCGACACAAGCACCCTCCAAAAGGGCCTCATAGAAACAGACAACTATTGCCAGAGCCATGGCCTCAAGCTAAATGCCAAAAAGTGTATAGTCATCCCCTTTGGCAAAAACAAAGTGTCCACAAATTACCACATAGGTGGTAATCCTTTAAGTACAGAAGAAGTAATTAGGAACCTGGGGACCCAAGTTGAC
This sequence comes from Protopterus annectens, assembly GCF_019279795.1. Taxonomy (NCBI): domain Eukaryota; kingdom Metazoa; phylum Chordata; order Ceratodontiformes; family Protopteridae; genus Protopterus; species Protopterus annectens. The sequence continues at coordinate 1,582,661,064 of NC_056726.1, read as the reverse complement.
AACAATCTCTCATTTGATAACCACGTGGCCAAAGTGGTTAGAGAAACATTTTATATAGCCCACCTAATCATGAAGGGATTCACATCTAGATCAGGGGAGGTCATCATGCCTCTTTACTCATCCCTCATCAGGCCCATAATTGAGTACAATGCCCCTTTTGGGATGTACCTTACCGGACACCTGCAGCAACTGGAAAGACCCCAAAAGTACCTCACCAAGAGGATCAAAGGGCTCAAACACATGCCATATGCTGCCCGGTTAAAGAAATTCCAGCTCTACTCAGTAGCATACCACCTGTTCAGAGGCGATCTGTGCCTGACGTATAAAGCCATGTCCAACCCGGAATTAATGGACATGCTGCACCTCAGAAAATCCAAATCCCATCGAGCTACGCACTCAAGAGACTTGAAACTCAGCACTGAAATAAATAGGACATGCTGGAGGGACAGATTCATAACCCAGAGGCTCCCTTCACTCTGGAATAAAATCCCAGTCCAGGTTAGGCAGAGTCCCTCATTGACTCTGTTCAAGAGGAATCTTGATGAGTGGATGGGAGATCGTAGGTTTACCCCGGGTATCACTTCTGTGTCACTGTTAGACAGAGGCACAGTATACTAACCTCGAAAAAGGGCATAGCAAAATAAATTTAAAATGGGTGGCGAAAGCCAAACACATTCTGGCTAGGCTTATAAATTCCCTAGGGCAGATAGCCTAGTATGAACCTATGAACCTATGAACCTATGTTGTGGCTACCATCCACAACTTCACCGAGGTCATTCACAGACATTTGGGGGATACATTAGATCTGTTCCATAACTATATGTCCAGGAGCCAGGGCAATGGTGGACAGTTGAGGCATCGACGTGGCCGTATGCCAGCAACAGCAGCAGCTGGCAGCCGTCGCGGATGACAACAAAGCTGCGGCCGCTAACATAGTGTCAGCAGCAGCCCCAGCAATGCTGGGTCTGTGCTGTCATCGGACCGCCCCAGGAGACCACATGCACGTGGTGCTGGACAGTCCCAACAGGGACCTGTCTCCAGTCAATGAACACCTGCTTTTGATGACAGTACCCAGTCTGGATTGGTACCTGATACGGTCCGTAGCACCCCTGCCAGCCACAGGTACCGTGTCCATGGCCACAGATATTGATCTGTATGTCCTGGCAGGTACAGTCTGCGGCTGTCCACAAACACCTGTATATGGCAGCCATGAGGTGGGACTGTGTGCATTCATACACACATGCAAAGTGATAACACCTAGGGCTACCACATACACATACACACTGCATCAACATTGCCCCATCTTGTACTGCTGTCCCTCACCCACACACAGACATGTCAATTGGTTGCATCAGTGGCAGACTCAGGCATACCAGGTACACACCCTGTGCATATGATGAAACTGTGCCACCTCCTGCATTCTGTAAGATCGGTGCAGGAACAGGTTAACATGGTGCTGATGCACAGGGTGACTACATAGATGTATTGCAATAGTATGATGTTGACAACAGTACAGTGTAATTATAGCATTGTGGGTATATACCAGCATGCCTGATGCAGTTACAGTATGAATGTCATTGTATTGTTTTGTACACCCATACTAATTACCACAGTGTTCTGTCTGCACATCTTTGCATACTGGTGGTGAGGCTGTGAAGGGATGGCCACTTACATAGGTAGCACAGGGGATACAGCAATGTACATATTGATACTCAATGATGGCCATGTCAACTGCGAGTTGCATGCTGTCCACACACGACTGTGCAATGCAGATGTTTCAGGATGTTGATATCTGTGCAGTACTACACAACAGGTTCAGGGCTCACAAGAACACTGTAGCACTACAAGGTCACACCTCATACCATGCATAACAGCACCAAAACACAGAACTAACTATGACAAGAGGGAGAGTGTCCATACATGTCAAGGATACTGTGGTGCCAGGACAGGTAGCATACATCATACTACATCTGGAACTGCTGAATGAAGGCTCAGTGTCTGTTATTTGAGATGTGTATTATTACAGGTATGAGCACTTGGGTATCAGGCCAGTTATTCAACATTACGAAGGTACGTGGTCTATACACTTGTGGGGGTTGCGGCTGGACCCAGCCCATCTGACCTGGGAATGTCTGGGTACTGGCTTATAGTGCCTGCATATATGCACTGTTATATACTGGAAGTCATACACCTTGTTTGCTGTAGCATAGTCTACATACAGGCCTGCTGACTGTAGCTTTGTTTGTATGCATGTTTGCCTGTTATGTTCCTGAAACACTGATTCCACCTGCGGTGCAGATATACAGTGCCTCTGTAGATCCCTAGTGACATCTGTGTTGCTTACTGTACTGATGTCCATGTGTCACTTGACAGAACGTCACTGTTTGACCTGTTTGCATGTAGCTTGCCTGTAATACATTGCATATGATGTACCTCACATTTTCTCAAGACAGCATTCATATATGTCAGCGCTAACAATTCAGGAGCACTACACCCTCACATAGTCACATTGAGTGCCTTTTTCCCCATTGGCCCTATGTGTCGTTACTTAGTGTGGGAGTCACAATGCTATGGTAGCATGTGCAAAGGTCACCTGTCGATCTACTCTCAGGTCCAGTTGGTGAATCTGTGAGTCATGTGGCAATGTTACAGCTGCCTCATGTACACAGACAACCCTCTCCCCTTCCCATACATGTACAACACATGTGAGAGACGCAACCACATAGCCAAACTGGGGGCTAAGCTCTGTTTACACAGCACTGGCATTCCCTGTCAGGTGGAGTGGGATACTACAGTGAATACAGTACCAGTCTCCCATAGAACTGCCACGACCACAATCCAAACACAGACACACACAGGTACATTATTTGGCTCTCAGAATAGCATCCTGCTTGAGCAGCTGACACCTGCAAAGCAGACACACAAGCAAACATTACGCCAGAGCAGAGCACATGTGACACATAGCTCACAAAGCCTGTGTGCCTAACAGTGTCAGGCCATACGGCTAGACAACACACCTGCTACGGTTGTATGAGGTACCTCTATTGACACGTACACGGTGGTCCTGCTCCCAGGCTGAACAAGGTGACAGTCACACTGAGCTGCCCATCGGGCACTATGATCCACCACATAACACAAGCAAAGCAGTCACTCCAAGGCATGTAGCAGTATGAGTCAGTCCTTGTCTGTGCCAGTGTGTATGACCTCTGACGCACCTCCCTGGATTACATGTTAGGGGACATGGAGGGGCTCTCTGAGGTTGTGGCACAGGCTGGTATGACCCTGGCTTTGGGTAGCATCTCACCCTCACCATGAATGCTGCCACAATATGTAGACAGGATCATAGGTTTCTGCACTTAACGTATCTTTCAGTGACATCCAATGGGGATCCAATGCCTGTCAGTGTGGGATTACATGCTGGACATGTCACATTGCTTTGCTTGGGACAGCTTGCACCTGTCACCCATGAGCCATTGTATATTGGCAGAGGCTGTTGCTACACACATACTGCCTTTGTATGCAAGGCTGACATTACATAGCCACCTACACAGGTAGCACACGGGATGGGACACTAATAGCAATGCTACTCAACAGCAGCAGTGTAAACCTCAAGATGCATGCAGTGGAAACTGTCCTTAGCATGGGGTAAAGCAATATCCGTGCAGTAACAGACTCCTGGTACAAGGCTCCCAGGTGCACACCATCAGTGCCAGGTCATTCCTGATACCATGCTTGTCATCCCCTACACATGCTCCAAAACAGAACAGGGGGGATGTATCCAAAGGCACCTCAGATACACCCCCCTCAGGTTGGTGGCACTGCACAAAGCATCAGAGCCTCTCCATGTGCAACACACAGTGGGTTAGACTGCCTTCAGGTTCATAGCCTGGCACACACCATACTCCCATACCCAGGAAACCCGCTTGGCCTTCCTGACAACACTGGGAATATGACGGTCTCTACACACACCATTATATGGTTGTACTGCAACTACCCAAACATACAGTGTGAGCATTATTCTAGCTGCAAGACCCTATCTGAAGGTGTCTTATCATTCATTCCCTACATTGCTGTGGAACAACTTGTTACCACTCTCACAATTGGTGACAACATGCTGCACCTGTTCATCACCAACATGTGGACTATATGCTTCAGACCAATCATGTATCTCTCGCTGGTGGGATGACACCATCTACAACCCACACTGTATAGTCACATACCACATGCAGCCCCTGCACAGAACACCCCAGTCCTACAGTTGTCTGATGCATATTCCATGTATTCACATGAGGCAAGCTTCGGACATGGGAACTCTTGCAGTTCACAGGTACATATGTGTAGGTGGCACACACATACATCATGTGTGCATTGACATTACTGATATAATGTATGGCGTGCAAAATTGGGAACAACACCCCACACACATGGACAAACTGTGTGACAAAATTACACATGGCATTTGTAGGATACAAACCCCTACCTAACTATGTTAAATCACTTGTGAGAGTCACATTAGCAGAGCACGCTATTTGCATTACTGGGGGGATTGCTTTCCCCTGCTGTACTTATAGGGTTCTGACATCATCAGGGTTTAGACAGTGGAATATGCAGCATGTTTTGTGTAGTGCTAGTTGCCAAAAGGGCCATTTCTAATACACATGGAATTGCACACACTACTCCCCCATACACAGTCACACACACACTGGGCACTTGCAGGATTCAAACTCCTACTTAACTATGTTATGACTCTATTGAGAGACACATTAGCAGTGTGCGCTATTTGCATTACTGGGGGGAATTGCTTTCTCCTGCTGTACTTATAGTGTGCTGACATCATCAGTGTTTAGACAGTGGAATATGCAGCATGTTTTGTGTAGTACTAGTTGCCAAAAGGGACATTTCTCATACACATGGAATTGCACCCACTACTCCCCCATACACAGTCACACACACACTGGGCACTTGCAGGATTCAAACCCCTACCTAACTATGTTATGACTGTAGTGAGAGACACATTAGTAGAGCGCACTATTTGCATTACTGGGGGGATTGCTTTCTCCTGCTGTACTTATAGTGTGCTAACATCATCAGTGTTTAGACAGTGGAATATGCAGCATGTTTTGTGCACTACTAGTTGCCAAAAGGGACATTTCTCATACACATGGAATTGCACACACTACTCCCCCATACACAGTCACACACCCACTAGGAACTTGCAGGATTCAAACCCCTACTTAATTATGTTATGATTCTAGTGAGAGATGCATTAGCAGAGCGCACTATTTGTATTACTGGGGGGGGGGGTTGTTTTCTCCTGCTGTACTTACAGGGTGCTGTCATCATCAGTGTTTCGACAGTGGAATATGCAGCATGTTTTGTGTAGTAATAGTTGCCAAAAGGGGCATTTCTCATACACATGGAATTGCACACACTACTCCCCCATACACAGTCGCACACACACACTGGGCACTTGCAGGATTCACACCCCTACCTAACTACGTTATGATTCTAGTGAGTGATGCATTAGCAGAGCGTGCTGTTTGCATTACTGGGGAGAATTACTTTCTCCTGCTGTACTTATATGGTGCTGTCATCATCAGTGTTTAGACAGTGGAATATGCAGCATGTTTTGTGTAGTACTAGTTGCCAAAAGGGACATTTCTCATACACATGGAATTGCACACACTACTCCCCCATATACAGTTACACACCCACTGGGCACTTGCAGGATTCAAACCCCTACCTAACTATGTTATGATTCTAATGAGAGCCGCATTAGCAGAGCGTGCTATTTGCATTACTGGGGGGATTGTTTTCTCCTGCTGTACTTATAGGGTGCTGTCATCATCAGTGTTTAGACAGTGGAATATGTAGCATGTTTTGTGTAGTACCAGTTGCCAAAAGGGGCATTTTTCATACACGTGAAATTGCACACACTACTCCCCTATACACAGTCACAGACTGGGCACTTGCAAGATTCAAACCCCCTACCTAATTACATTATGACTCTAGTAAGAGATGCATTAGCAGAGCATGCTATTTGTATTACTGGGGGGATTGCTTTCTCCTGCTGTACTTATAGGCTGCTGTCATCATCAGTGTTTAGACAGTGGAATATGCAGCATGTTTTGTGTAGTAAAAGTTGCCAAAAGGAACATTTCTCATACACATGGAATTGCACACACTACACCCCCCTACACAGTCACACACACACTGGCCACTTGCAGGATTCAAACCCCTACCTAACTATGCTATGACACTTATTAGAGACGCAGTAGCAGAGCGCGCTATTCACATCACTGAGTATAATGTCTGCTCCTGACATATGTATAGTGTGCTGACATCACTATGGATAAAGAGGTGTGTACATCTGTTACTATCCATCAGTAAGGGGGAGAGCATATCTATGCATTAACTTTGCACAGGCACAGTGGCCTACTGTACTATGGAGGCAGACGCCAAATACACTGTGGATAGCCTTCTGTATTCCCTAGGGACAACAGTCAGGTATTGCACTCTACGGCCATATGTTTACCTGTCAGATGCACGTATCTGTTGCCCATATACTGTTTGTGGGTCTTTATTGCCATAGCCTTCCCTATCTCTATAAACAACATGTGTACTGCGGGAGATGTTTGCATATGAGTGGGATCCAGTACTTTACTTATAGGTTCATAGGTTCATAGGTTCATAGGTTCATACTAGGCTATCTGCCCAAGGGCATTTATAAGCCTAGCCCAGAGTTTTATGGCTTTCACCACCCCTTTAGTTTGAAGGAAACTATGCCCATTATTTTGCTGTGCCTCTGTCAAGCAGTGACACTGAGGTAATCCCTGGGGTATATCTGCGATCTCCCATCCATTGGTCAAGATTTCTCTTGAACAAGGCCAGCGAGGTGCTCTGCCTCACATGTACTGGGATTTTGTTCCACAGCATAGGGAGTCTCTGGGTGATGAATCTGTCCCTCCAGCACGTCCTATTAATAACCGTGTCAAGGTTTAAGTCTCCCACCCTTGTAGTTCTGAGGGATCTAGATTTTTTGAGGTGAAGCATGTTCATCAAATCTGGGTTTGACATGGCCTTGTATGTCAGGCACAGGTCACCTCTGAGCAAGCGGTAAGCGACTGAATAGAGCTGGAGTTCTTTCAGTCGGGCAGCATAAGACATATTTTTGAGACCCTTTATCCTTTTGGTGAGGAACGTTTGGGGCCTTTCCAGCTGCTGCAGGTGTCGGGTCAGATACATTCCGAATGGGGCATTGTACTCAATCATTGGTCTGATGAGTGATGAGTACAGGGGGACGATGACCTCCCTTGATCTAGATGTGAATCCCATCATGATCAGATGGGCAATGTAGAAGGTCTTCCTAACTACTTTAGCAATGTGAGTGTCAAATGAAAGGTTACTGTCAACCTGGGTCCCCAGATCCCTGATAACCTCTTCTGTGCTCAGTGGATTGCCACCTATATGGTAGCTAGGGGTAACCTTGTTTTTCCCGAAGGGTATGACTATGCATTTCTTGGCGTTTAACTTTAGGCCCTGGCTCTGGCACCAGTTATCCATTTCTGTGAGACCCTTCTGAAGGATATCTGTGTCAGATGTGTTCTCGACTATGGCGCCCAGTTTGCAGTCATCTGCAAACTTTGTCAGCCATAACCCTCCTGTGTTTGCTTGTACTTCTGAAAAGTAGATGCCGAACAAGAGTGGGCCCAGGACTGAGCCCTGTGGGACACCACTTGTGACAGGCTTTGAGTCTGACATGGCACCAGCAACTCTGACCCTGTGGGTTCTGTCACTTAGCCAGTTTGCAACCCATTTTGTGATGTATGGGTTTACATTTAAGCTGATGAGTTTTTCAATGATACCTGAGTGGGGTATTGTGTCGAAAGCCTTTGCCAGGTCGAGGTAGGCTGTATGGACTGCCTTTCCCTCATCAATGGCCTTGGTGACTGTTTCGAAAAAGTCAACCACGTTTAAAAGGCATGATCTGCCTTTGACAAAGCCAAACTGGGTTGGGTCCAAAGTCTGCAAGTTCCCTATGTCTTTATTTATGAGTTCCATTATGATCCTCTCCATAGCTTTGCAGATCAGGCTTGTCAAGCTGATGGGACGGTAATTTCCAGGGTCGGTGGAGGCACCGCCTTTGTGAAGTGGGACCACAGTTGCCGTGTGCCACTCCTTGGGTACGTATCCTGAGGTGAGGCTAAGATTAAACAGCTGTCCTAACTGCGGGTTTAATTCCTCATTGAGTTCGTGGAGCACACAGCCAGGGACACCATCCGGTCCCATGGATGCTGTGTTTTTTGCCTTGGAGAGAGCAGTTCTCACCTGGGCGTTAGAGATGTTTGGGGGGCTACAATCCTCTGGTATAGATATCTCTCCTTTTGGGGGGGAGGGGGGGAGAAGTTTGCACTGAACCTGTCAGCCAGTATGTTGGCAATGCCTGTAGGTTCAGTAATTTTTACATCATTTTGAACTAATTCTGAGCATATCTGGGAGTTTCCTCCCAGGTTTCTAACATAGCTAAAGAAGGCCTTATGATTGTCTATTGAGTCCTTAGCGATTTTTCTCTCAAAATTTGCCTTGGATGATTTTATGAGAGCTCTTAGTTTTTTACTTATAATGATCAAAGGTGTCTTACCTTTTAAGGATTTTGCTCTATCTTGTAGTAGCTTCCTCCTTTTGTTGTAGAGCTTGTTTATTGCTGGGGTCCACCAGACTGGACGCTTGCCTTTGGTACAAAGAGTCTTTGTTTTGTTTGGGATTGCCTGATCCATGCAGTCCTGTAGGTGCTGGTAGAAGTGATTCAGCTGCTTGAGTAATGTTTTCCGCTGGCTCGGGGGCCTTAAAGGAGACCACACTAGTCTTTAGAAGTGTGAAGTCGGCTTTTGAGAAGTTCTTCACTGTGGTCTTTTTTATCTCAGGTGGGGGCGGGATGAGGACCTCCAGTGAGATTAGTTTATGATCTGATCTCACCAGTGAGGGGTATACTTCCAGTGTTGAACATTGTGATCCCATGTTCGTGATGATGAGATCAAGTATGTTTTCACCTCTTGTGGGGATGGTGACTAGTTGTTCCATGGCATTTGAGTTTATGAACTCCAGGAACCTCTGGGCTAGAGTGTTTGGGCTTGAGTTTGAGAGGGTGGCCTGTAACATGCTACAAATTGCAGAGCAGTCTTGCCTATGGTTAATTGCACCTGGATGGTCTCCGATGCATCATGCGTTGCCACCAACCTTGAGGTGTGGGTGTCCTTGATGAATATGGACACCCCCCTCCTTTCTTGGTGTTGTCTGGATTTTGGGGCCGGAACGCATGATATGAGGTAAAACCTGATAGTGCTGGGGTGCTCTCAGGAGCCTTGAACCAGGTTTCAGTCACAGCACAGACATCGATGTTCTCCATACTGAGAAGGGCCTCGAGTGCGTGCATCTTGAGGTTGAGACTTCTGGCATTGAGCAGCATTACCCTTAGTTTTTTTTCCTTTTTTGTGTTCTAGGGTGGTAGGTTTAGAATTTGAGCCTTGCCTAAAAAAGGCACTATGGGGGTGGCAAGAGCCTTTGCCAATATCCGGAAGCCCAGGGGTGACAGGTGCAAGCCATCCCTTGTGAAGCAGCGTGGCTTGTCCAGCATATCATCCCAGGCAGACAGACATTGGATCCCCTTTGAATGACACCAGAGTTTAAGCCAATTATTAAAGCTGATCATCTTATCTCTGTATTGTGGCATCATTCTTGGTGAAGGTAGGATACTGCTCAAGGTCAGGGTCATACCTGCTTGGGCTACATAATCAGAGAGCTCCTCAATGTCTCTTTTCATGTAGTCCAAGGAGGTATGCCTCAGGTCGTTTACACCAGCGTGGACAATGACTGAGTCGTACTTGTACCTGCTGTTGAGAGACCTGAGTGCTTGCGTTATGTGGCGGATTCTAGCGCCCGACAGGCAGCTTACTGTGACCTTCTCCTTACTCAATCTGGTGAGCGGGACGTCAGTGTGTGTGACTATGGAGTCACCAATGATGAGTGTGTCTGGCATTGTGTTTGGCCTTAAGGGCTGTGACTGTTTGGCACACTGACTGTGTGGTCTATGTGTTGCATGTGTTGTGTCCTGAGGTGGTAGTTGTTTGGGTGTCTGCTTTGGTGGCCTCTGCTGTTTTGGTAGATTTTTGATCAGATCCTCCGAGTATGTCTTTGTGTGTTTATGTGTATGATTTGAAGTTGTGATAGTACTATGTGAGACTGGGTATGTGGTGTGTGTGGTTACCTTCTCCTCCTGTCTGGTCTTGCCAGTCCTATGTTGAGAGAGCTCAGCCTCCAGTTTGGCTGTATAGTTGCATCTCTCGCATGTATTTGTGTTTTGTGGGAGAAGGAGAGGGTTGTTCAGGTACATGAGGCAATTGTAACATTGCCTCAATATTCCCAGGTTCACCAGCTGAGCAGGAGAGGACACTAGCAACTGATCCCTCGACTGTTGTAACTTCACTGTGTGCACTGGGCAGATGTCTGTATTGTGGGAGGTCCCTGTGTTAACACATAGAAATGCCAGATATGTGTGTGCAACTGCTGAACTATGACATGGCCTAAGTGTGTGAGCATGCCCAGTTCACAGTCTGTATGGCTTCTTGACTGCCACATCTCATTTATCTAAGTGTGCAAGCATGCCCAGTGTGACCTTTCCTTATGTTTGGATCTGTGGACCACCACATTTCTGTTTGTGTGTGGACGCCATCTATATATCACATGTACAGTTGAGTGTTGGACATCAGGTTGTGTTCTTACTGCCCAACTGCTTTGTGTCTGAACCTAACAGGCATTATGCTGTGCCTGCAGGGTCGCCATGGGATAGTTTGCATACAGTTGTCATCATCCTTTCCTGCTGACCAAACAGTTGTATTGTTGTATAGTGTACTGGTGCAAAACTTTCACTGTGATGGACAGTATGATCGGTTTCAGTCCTATCACTGCTTGTAATGTTTATAGTGAGCACACCAGACTGGTTGAGGGCCAGTTGTGCAGATATGACCATGTTGCATTTTGTTCAGATATGGACAGCTTAGTACATGACTGTCCGACATTGTTATTGTATTCCACAACTTGTGTGGACAGTGACAAACAATGGCCATGTGCCCTAGTCCATTTGTAATGCTAGTCAGAGAGTGTTTGTCCTTCAACACACATTTACTGGTGTTTGCCATGACATATGTCATGGCTAGTGTGCTGTGCCTCTGTCAACCCATGACATACAGGTGTTATCCAGGGTACACCTGCCATCTCCCATCCAGTCATCATGATTAATCTGGATGACAGTCACTGAGGGACTCCCTGGATATCCTGTAGTGGGAGTTTAGTCGTGAGTGTAGTGAGCTTCTGGGTTGTGGACCAATCAGTACAGCATGTCCTGTTTATGTCTGTGCTGGGGTTCAGGCCTGTCAGCTGCATAGGTCACCAGCATTCAGTGTTTACATGGTGCCAAATGTCCATTGATACCAGGTTGGTCATGGCTCTAAACATCAGGCATAGTTCACCTCCAGCCAGGCAGGATGGCACTGTGTGGAGCTGCAGTTACTTTACTCAGGCGACACATGGCAGCTGTTACAGCTCTGCAATCCTCCTGGTGGAGTATTTGTGTGGTCATTCCAGTTGCTGCAGGTGTCTGCTATGGTACATCCCACAGGGGCCATTGTAGTCAATTGTGAGGCTGCAGTTTGTTTAATCAGCCAACACATGGCATCTGTTCGAGCTCTTTGATACTCCTGGCGAGGTACTTTTGGGGTCTTTCCAGTTGATGGAGGTGTCTGCTGAGGTGCATCCCACTGGGGCCATTGTACTCAATTGTGAGGCTGATGAAGGATGACTGCAGAGCCACAATGACCTCCCCTGATCTAGATCTGACTACCTTCATGATTAGGTGGGTATATGGTATGTTTCTGTAACCACTACAGCCACATGCTTGTCCAATGCAAGATATCTATCAACTTGTGTCCCCAGGTCTCTTATTACTTCTTCAGTACTTAATGGGTTAACACCTATGTGGTAATTGGTGGGCACTTACTGTATATCCACAGGGGATGACTACACACTTTTCTGCAATTAGCTTGCTGACATGGCTATGGCACCAGTTGTCTGTTTCTATGTGGCCCTTTTGTGGGATGTTTGTGTCAGCTGGAGGGTCAGATATGGTGGCCAGTTTGTAGTCCTCTGCAAACTTGTTCAGACACAGTCCTTCCATGTTGGCCTGTACTTATGGGACATATATACCAAACAAGGGAGGCCCCAGGACCGAGCCTTGTGGGATGCCAGTTGTATCTGGTTTGTAGTCTGACATGGCTGCAGCATTTCTGACCATGTCAGTTCTGTCCTTGGGCTGGTTTGCAACCCCTCTACTGACATAGGGGTTTATATTTAAGCTGGTGAGCTCATCTATAATGAACACGTGGGGTATTGTATGGAAGCCTTTTGCAAGGTCCAGCTAGGCTGTGTGGACCACATTCCCCTCATCAGTGGCCTTAATGACTGTTTCAAATGAGTCAAACATGTTTAAGGGGCAGGATCTGCACTTAAGAAAGCCACACTGGGTAGGGTCCAGTGTCAGTAGGTCCCCAATATCTTTATGTCTGAGGTACATGCTGATCTTTTCCATAGCTTTGCAGACCAAGCTTGTCAGGATTCTGGGGTGGTAGTTTGCAGTATCCATTCAGGCAACACCTTTGTGGAGAAGGACCGCTGTTGTTGTACACTGCTCTTTGGGTACATATCCTGTGGTAAGGCTGACATTGAGCAGTAGTGTTATATGGCGTTCCATTCTTCTTGGAGTCCATGTTGGACTCCGCCCAGGACACCATCTCGTACCATTGATGCTGTGTGTTTTGCTTTGTAGATGCTGGCTGTTACCTCAGCATCTGCAATGTCAGGGGTCCAGCACTCTGCTGGGATAGATATTTGGCATTGGGGGGGGGGGGGGGGGTTGCACTGAACCTGTCAGGTTGGATGTTGGCAATGTGTGTGTATTTGGTATATTGTTGGTATTATTTGAGTGATTCAGAGCATATCTGTGAATTCCCAACAAGGTTCCTACCATCAGTTAAGGTAGACTTGTGATTATCCTTAGTGTCCTGTACAATTTGTATCTTCATAGGTTCATAGGTTCATACTAGGCTATCTGCCCTAGGGCATTTATAAGCCTAGCCAGAGTGTGTGTGGCTTTCACCACCCCTTGCTATGTGAATATTATGGCCATTTAGGATTTACTTTACTGTGCCTCTGTCTAGACGTGACACAGTGAAGACCCCCAGTGTACATCTATGATCACCCATCCACTTGGCAAGATTCCTGTTAAAGAGAATCTGTGAGGGGCTCTGCCTAACATGGAGTGGGATTCCGTTCCGGGGTGTAGGGAGCCTCTGGGTTATGTATCTGTCCCTCCAGCGCATCCTATTTCAGTATGTGTTGAGGTTGACATCTCTCGCTCTCACAGCTCTGATGGATTTGTTTTTTCTGGGGTGGAGCATGTCCATTAATCCTGTGTTGGACATGGCCTTGTACAACAGGCATACAACGCCTCTGTGTAGGCAGTATGTGACTGCATACAGCTGGGGTGTCTACAGCCAGGCAGCATATGACATATATTTGAGACCCTTTATCCTCTTGGTGAGGTACCTTTGAGGTCATTCTAACTACTGCAGGTGTCGGGTGAGGTACATCCCAAATGAGGCATTGTACTAAATTATGCGCCTGATAAGAGAACAGTATAGGGGCACAATGATCTCTGTTGACGTAGATGTGATTCCTTTCATGATAAGGTGGCCAATATAGAAGGTCTTCCTAGCCACGTTGGCAATGTGAGTGTCACATGACAGGTTACTGTCCACTTGTGTCCCTAGGTCCCTGATTACTCCTTCCATACATAATGGATTACCACCTATGTGGTTATTTGTGAGTACCTTGTTTGGTATTTGGTGAGACATTCATACTGTCCAGTGTCGTCAGGAAGGCTGAGTGGGGTTCCTGTGTGTGAGAGTGTGTTTTTTTATAGCAGTTTTGCCTATGGCTAGTTGCACATGGATGGTCTCCGATGCTTCTTGCATTGTCAGTTACCTGGACGTGTGGGTATCTTTGCCGAATATGGATACTCCCCCTCCTTTTATGGTTTGCTCCAGGTTTTGGGGCCAAGACGCATGATATGAGGTATAACCTGGTAGTGCTGGTGTGCTCTCAGGAGCCTTGCTGCAGGTTTCTGTCACTGCACAGACATCGATGTTCTCCATACTGGGTAGGGCCTTGGGAGCATGCAACTTGAGGTTTAGATGTCTGGCATTGGGCAGCATTAACCTTATGTTTCTTTCCACTTATGTTTTCTAGGGAGGTGGGTTAGTCTTTTCAGCCTTGCCTACAAAAGGCTCTATGGAGGTGGCAAGAGCCTTAGCCAATATGCAGACGCCCGGGGTGACAGGTGCAAGCCATCCCTGGCAAAGCAGCGTGGCTTGTCAAGCATGACATCCCAAGCAGACAGACATTGGATCCCCTTGGAATGGCACCAGTAATTGTGCCACTTGTTAGAGCTGATCATTCTGTGTTTGTACTGTGGCATCATTCTTGGTAAAGGTAGGATGCTGCCCAAGGTCAGAGTCATACCAGCCTGGCCTATATAAACGGAGAGCTCATCTATGTCTCTTTTCATGTAGTCCGGGGAGGTACATCTCAGGTCATTCACACCAGCATGGACAATGACTGCATCATATTTGCACTTGCTTTGGGGTGACCTGCATGCTTGTGTTATGTGGTGTATTGTAGCAGCCTACAGCCAGCTTACTGTACCCTTTCCCTTGTTCAGTCTGGTGAGTGGGTCAGCAGTGTGCCTGACTATGGAGTCACCTATTACAACTGTATCAGGCATGTTGTTTCTCCTTCTGTCCTGTGACTGTTTGGCACACCAGCTTTGTGTACTATGTGTTGCCTGTGCTATGTTTGGAGGTAGTGTTTGCTTGGGTGTCTGCTTTGGAGGCCTCTGTTGATGTGGTGTGTTTGTAATTAGAGGCTCCGGGAGTTTTCTGTGTTTATGTCTTTAGTTTGCAGTTGTGATAGGTCTATGTGAGACTGGGTTTGTGGTGTGTGTGGTTACCTTCTCCTCCTGACTGGTTTTGATACTGAATTGAGAGAGCTCAGCCTCCAGTTTGGATAAATGGTTGCATCTCTCACATATATTTGTATTTCCTGGGTGGAGGAGAGGGTTGTCTGTGTACATGGGGCAGGTGTAACATTGCCTCAAGATTCACAGATTCAACTTGTTGTAGCTGGCCTTAGTGGATTGTATGAGTGGACATATTTTATTGCCATAATACTGATCAGAGATTACTTCCCTTTTTAGGTTTGCTCTATCATGTAGTAGCTTCCTCATTCTCTTGCATGGTTTGGTAATGGCTGGGGTCCACCATGCCAGATGCCTGCATGTATGGCATTGTGTCTTGGTTTTATTTGGGATTGCATAATCCATGCATTCCTGGCAGTGTTCATGGAATGCATGTATAACGGGTTCTGAGGTGTGGCCCATATTTTGCACAGGCACAGGGCCTTTACTGGATTCCACATCAGTTTGGAGGAGTGCAACATTTGCTTTACACATGTTTGTCACTGTGGTGTTCTGGCCAGGGTCTGTAGACATGATGTGTATATCCAGTGTGATTACTCTATGGTCTGATCTTACCAGTGAGGATACACTTCTCATCTGGCCATACAGTACCCATGTTGCTGATTATCACATCCAGTATGCTTACCCCTCTTGTGGGAGTGGTACGTTGTTCATGAGCATTTTGGTTTATGGATTCTAGGAACCTTCGTCCTAGGGTGTTGGAGCTACAATAATACTCCCACTCTATGTTTGGGTATTTTCAGTCACCCAATATAATGTGGTTTGGAGAGCTTGATATATTCGTGTATTCCAACATAGGCCAAGTGCAGTTCCTGGTGTTAGGACGGTAGTCTGTAGCAGGCTATAAACTGGGAGGCAGTTTTAGCCACTGTTACTTGACCATGGCTAGTCCATGCTGCTTCCTGTTGTGGTACCAACATGGGGGTGTGGTTATCCTTGACAATTATTGCTAGTCACCCTCCTTTTGTAGCTTGTTCCATGTTTTGGGGCTGTAAAGCACAGTATGAGGTGTAACCTGGTAGTGTTAGGGTGCTGTTGTGAGCCTTGACCCAGTTTTCTGTTACAGAACAGATATCAACATTCTCCATGCTGAGGGGAGTTTAGACTGCATGCATCTTGCTGTTTCGACTTCTGGCATTGGGTAGCATTACATCTAGGTTCTTATCCCTTGTGATACCTATGGAGGTGGGTTTGTGTTTTGAGCCTTACCTATTCAAGGCATGCTGGGAGTAACAACAGCCTTTGCCACTATCCATATGGCCAGGACTGATAGGTGCATGCCACGCCTAGCAGGTGGAGCATCATGTCGTGCTCAGCATGTCATCCCTGGCTGGCACGCATTGGATCCCCTTTGACTAACAGCAATACTTCAGCCAATTATTGCAATTGATCATCTCATCTTCGTATTGTGGCATCATGCTTGGTGAGGGTAGGATGTTAGTCAGGGTCATCAACTTTGCATATACTACATGGTGTTACATTGCTTAACACATGACAATCATGCCTCAGGTGGTGCTGCAGGGCTGCCTATGTTGGATGCACATACTACACTCCCTGTACATGTTTGAAAGCAGGTTGTGTCAACTTAGGCGTCCCTTTTACTATATGTGTGAGTCGGAGAGAGGTATCATTTCCAGGGTCCCTACTGAGCTAGTGTATCTGCTATGCATTGCTGCTTTGCCAAGGCCAAGGCATACTGGGCACGCCTCCTTCTGCCTACTTGGGCAGGCTCAGGTTGTTCCTCCTCCGAGTCACGCTCTGCCTGTGATTGACTTGGCAATGGTGGGGGGCTGTTTGGCCCAGCCCTATACTGATCCTGCTGCAGCTGTTTTCGCAGAATCATATTATGTAGCATAGCACATATCATGACAATTTGGGTACATGTAGTTGGTGAGTACTGCAAGGCTCCATCAGATGTGTCCAGGCATCAGAACCGTGACTTGAGCAGCCCAAACACATGCTCGATTACATTTTGTGTTTGTGCGTGTGCCTCATTATGGCGTTCCTGTTCAGGTGTGTGTGCATTTCTGATGGGTGTCATCAGCCACGGCTCCAGTGCATATCCAGCATCCCCTACTAAGTGACCATGTGGGATGTCCCCACTGGCAAATGTCTGGTACAGCTGCGTCAGATGCCAGATATGGGAATCATGGTAGCTTCCAGGGCAGCCAGCACACACATTCATTATTATGCCCTGGGCATCACGCACGACCTGGCAGTTGATGGAGGGGAAGCCCTTGCGGTTAATGTAGGCCCTACCCCGCTCACCAGCTGGTGCTTTGATGCATATATGCGTGCAGTCTATTGCACCCACTACCTCAGGGTATTCCACTATTTGCTGGAAGAGACACCTATTGCTGGCCAATGCCTCACGGGAATTGGGGAAATATACATGATCTCCGACATGTGCTGACATGGCATCCAGGAACTGGTGCAGTACCCTGGATGCTGATGCCTGTGAGATCCCCATCATATCACCAGTTGGTCTCTGGAAGGTACCTGTTGCTAGTATTCTTAAGCCAACACATACCTTGGTTTTCACTGGGATGAGTTCCCCTCTGTTGGTTCTGTGTGTGAGGCGTGGCCTGCACAGCTCAACAATTTGCTGCAGGAGGTCTCTGTCCACTCTATAGCGCTCCACTATCTCCAGCTCATGTAACCCCTGGTAGGTAACCCTGGGCCTGTACACTCTTCTCCGTCTCCTCACTGTGGGTTGTCTGGCAGCATTTGCATTGTCACCACCCTCAGCAAGTCGCCTATGTCTCCTTATGACAGCTATGGCAGCCGCTAGCATTTTTGGTCTGAGTGAAGCTTTTTCAGTATTCACTTCTAATAGCTTACTCCTGTCTTGCAGTGTCTCTTGAGAGAATCATACTGCACTGCTGTTTGCAGACTTTTAAGTGCTGGGCTGGGCTAGTATTCTGCCTGTGTAATTGCCTGCTTCTAATTGTTTTCACCTGCTAGCTCCAGCAGTATTCCCTGCTAGCTTCCTACTATTTCTGTTGCTTCCTTTTTCCTTTCTATTTCCTCAGGGGGGAGCAACGCACATTCCAGCGGAAACATGCTCACAGTGGCTTACACGCACGCACACATGCTTACACAGTTTAGAATCTACTTATTCGGGTTAAAACGCGTGCACACCAGCGCAAACAGTCTTACAAGTCTGCCTACAGACTCCCACATGCTCAGTCTACCTTACACGCGTGCACACTGCCCTACTCGTGCCTCCTGGCATGCACACGTGCGCATGCACACCCGGCAAGAAACTTTGGTGTTGGCAACAGTGTACACCTTCCATTTCTTGACTTTCCCATGCTCATCTTGTGGCACTCCTCTTTCCATGATATGTGTCTGACATCTGTCACGTAACACTGACCTACAATGAACTGCATTTCTTTCTGCCATTCCCCCCTGTGATGTCACCTATCTCCTACTCTGTTCCTCCCCCTTATGTAACTCTTACACTTCTCGGAATGTACTCATTTGCTATGTGACAGTGGGATTCAATATCCTAACACTCATTTACATAGGATTGCCTACTAATGCTTAGTTACATGTCTTAGACTCAGCTTCCCCCCTTAGCAACCACTAAACGGTGGCCATGTTGGATTTGGTCTGCTGGTCCCTGCATTGTATATCCATGCATTGCATAAAACCCACATTTGTGGGTTTATAACCTTACTTTTTATGTTTTATTTAGCGCAGCCCGTTTGCGCGGGGCTGCGCTGCGTTTAAACATTGGCGATCTCCGAAAAAAATTTTTATTTTTTCTCATATTTGCATCGGAGTACCTTGCCAATGGCCACATATTTGGCCATTGGCATGCTGCCTGACACATATGCACCCTTTATTTCGAGCTGACATGGCTCCATTGTGTTATTTGCAGAAACGTACTCAGTTGTCAACTGAGTACATTTCTGCAGCTAACATGACTCTTACACGGGCTGGTTTGAGCTTCGTGGATAGCTAATCTACCTCATTTGCATGCCTTTCGGCTGCAAGTGGGGTGATTAGCATATCCACGCCCTGCCCATGTAAGAGTCGTTTTAGCTTTCTCTTACACGGGATTTCGGGCTGTTCTTGGATCGCGATGGCTGCATGGAGTCTTACACGGCTCTTAGACTCCGTGCAAGCCATCATGAATCCTGCCCCATGTACACAATACCTGCCTCACATAGCATGCAACACCTAACATCACACATATTATCACTCTCAGTGGACCCCCAAACACTAAGACCGTAAGGCAAGCAAACACACTTCCCAAGAGTCTCGTTATAGGAGACTCCATTGTTATCCAGACAGAAAAAGAAGCACCATAACACTCAAAATGTTTTATTTAAAACTCGCAAGTTAAAACTTCACATGAAAGTCAGAACTTTCACCATCAAGGCTTCTTCAAGCAAATACATCTCAACAGTATGCAGTCATTACTTAAATAGTTAATAAAATCACATGACACAATTTAAAATTTTTTGATGTAATTCTTTTAAGTAAGGTCTTAAAGTGAAACAGTAATTCAATCCAGGTGGCATGTGGGACTTCATTCGCAAAATTCACTTCATCTCCTCACTTTCTGTTAGTAACTTCACATCACCTTCCTTCAAAGGTTTATAAACCACTTTTAAAATCATACATTTAAATGTGTGTTGGTCACCTCTATTTAAAATATGTTTACTTAATGCATTGGTTATCAGCTTACGTTTAATGTCACAAATATGGCCTGCTATACGTTCTTTAAATTTCCTATTAGTCATACCTATGTAATAACCATCATGCAATTCACACTTAGCCATATAGACTAAGTTACTCATATTACAATTTCGATATGCTTGAAGTATAAATTCACTTTTGGTAACAGGATGTCATTGATTTATCAGTGTATAAATGTTTACAGTAAACACAGTTATTATACTTATATGTACCGTGCTTATGTCCAAAACCTGTAAAAAAAACTCTTAGTTTGTTCCTTATAACATAATGTCTGCTTCAATGTACTATTTTGTTTATAACCAAATGCAGGCCCATCAGTGACTATTTTTTGTAACACTTGGACATCCCTTAAAATTGCCCAGTGTTTTGCAATTATACCCTTAACTGCTGAATTATTCCTATTATAAGTAAGCATACACCTAGTCTTATTCATTTTAAATTTTGTTCTTTCACTTATTTGATGTCCATTACTAAAATAAGGGGATATCTTATCCTTTAAATACCGTTGTTTAATCTCATCATGTGTATTCCACACTGCTCTCCTTGAATATCCCCTTTCAATGAAATCCGAACAAATATTTTCTAACTGATAATCCAACCTGTCCCCCTATGTGTTTAGCCTCACCACTCTGCATCTGATTCAAGACAATGTTTTCAAACATATAGAGGGGGTGGATGCTATTGCGATGTAAATAATTATTCTGTTTCACTTCATTTCTGTACATTTCAGTGTGTACTTCACCATTTCCATTCCTTGTCAACAAGACATCTAAAATGCAATGTGTTTAATGAATGTTCATGTTTAAATCTCAAAGGAAGTACTATCATTTGCATATACTAAAAACTGTCGAAAAAGTTGCTCATTTCCCTCCCATATTAAAAAAGGTCATCCACGAAAGGCTTGTAAAATACGACGTGTTCCCTGTATCTGTTGGATGTAGATAGTGTATACCTCTCCTCCCATATATACATAATGATGTTTGCATGGGTGTTAGCAACGTTTGTGCTCATCGCCACACCTTTTGGTTGATAATAAATTTTAGTATCAAACAAAAACACATTATTAGTTAATACTAATCTCAACATCTCACTTAGCATGTTTTTTTCTGTACATTATAGCCAGAAAAATTCTCTAAAAATATCTTAACACTACTTATGTCAAGCTCCTGGGGTATAGAAATAAAGAGTGAGTCAACATCCATTGTTACAAAATACGATTCATCTTTTAAACGACCAGCTGACCAACTATAAAACTGTTTCAAAAAGCTAGCTGTGTCTTTCAATATGGTGGGCATTTTCTCTAGGACTATCTTTAGTTGCTGTTCCAAATACTTAGATATCGGTTCAGTGACCCACCCCCTTGATGATACGATGGGCCTCATTGGCGGGTCACTAACACTTTTATGAAACTTCAGTTTGCCATAGATTATTGGCAATTTAGAATTTTCAACAAACAAATAATTAAACAAATCATCTCTAACCAGCCCAGTATCATGCATTTCACATAATACCTTGTTTAACTTCAAACAGAGATTATTTACTTCACTTCTTGTAATAGGCCGATACTGTTCTTCTTGTAACATCATTTGCATTTTGTTAAAATAAAACTGCTTCCCCATTACTGCAATCCCCCTATCCTTATCCACACCTTTAATAACTAAATCTTGATTTTAAACCAATGAATATATAGCCTGTTGTTTATCTTTGGTCAAATTATAATACTTATCAACCTTGTTATTCTCATATAGTGCATATATGTCTCATTCTACAGCCTTTTTAAATATCTGTAAAGCACCACTGACTTGCGGAACGAAAACACTCCTTCTTTTTTAAACTAGCATCATAATTACTTGCAGTGCCATAATACATTTTCAAAGTCAAGTTATGCACAAAATGCTTAATTTCAATTAATGTCTTAGAAACATCAGTCACTTGAGCAGGAACAAAGGTTAAACCTTTATTTAAAACAGGCATTTCAGAGTCACTAAGCACATAGTTGGACAGGTTGAATACCAAATTAGTCAGTTTTATCTGTTGTTCTGACTCCTGGTATATGGACGTTTGACCAAACTCTCATTCTTGCGGTTGTCCGTTAAGTTCTGCAATCGAGTCCATGGTTTCAGCATGGGGAGAGGTTGATTGATCAGGAACGGAAAATCCACTGGATCTAAGGTATCAATCTGTGTTAAACTGACCCTTACCGCTTGTTTATTTATTTATTTATTTAGTTATTTATTGCATTTGTTTACCGGGATAAGTCCACTGGGCCTAAAAGAGCCCATTTTCAGTGGAGGCCTGGGGAGAAAAGCTCCAACGAGATACAGAAAAAATATAAACATTAATTAGTACAGAAGCAGAAACAGTGTTACAGATAGTAAATATGGTAACATATACAGAATATATACATAAAAGCAGGAATCTAGTTTGTTTGATTACAGCAATATATACAGAAAATATACATTAAAGCAGAATTCAATTAATTCAATCAGATCGGTATAAACAGAGATCAGTATTATTGTACCAGAATCAACAAGTGAAGATAAAAATAAATATGGAGAAAATATCATCAGTCACTAGTAGCAAAAGACATAGGAGTTTAGTAATGATATAAGGAGAGTGAAGAGGTTAGGTTATAGAGCAGGAACATAGCCAGGAAGAGCTGAGATGATTTGTTTGAAGGTGGTGGTGCTGCCTGTGTTTTTTATAGAAGGTGGAAGTGAGTTCCATAGTTTGGCGACGGTGAAGGCATAGAGGAGTTGATCAGCAGGTAAGGTGGGCTTATCTACTTTTAGAAGTAAATGATTTTCAGATCTTAGATGCCTGCTGGAATGGTATTTGGCAAGTAGAGTTGAGAGAGCGGGACAGTCTGTGGGTCTGTAGATTATTTTGTGTGCTGTAGTTAGTTGGGTGAATGAGAGATGGTGGGGGAGTTCCAGCCACCCTAATTGTTTCAGTGACTTACAATGGTGGGATGAGAATGTGGCCTTGGTGACAAATTTTGCTATTCTGTTGTAACACATCGCAAGTTTGGATTTTGTAGAATTTTGGATATTAGTGAGGAGAGGGGCACCATAAAGGCGAGAGGGTAATAAAAAGGCAGTTGCAAGGGTTTGTCTAGTAGAGAGACTAAAAAAGTGTTGGTGCCTGTAGAGCATATCAAGCTTTTGGTGTGTTTTTTTGATGTTATTGTTTATGTGTAGGTCAAAGTTAAGGATTTCATCTATAATAATGCCTAGTAATTTAGTGTGTGGGACAACTTATTTATTTATTTATTTTATTTTACATTTGTTAACCGGGCTAGTCTAGCTGGATACATATCCTTTTTCAGTAGAGGCCCGAGGAGAAAAGCTCCAACATAATGGTTAAAACAAGTTGAAAATACAAGTTATAAAAAAATACAAGTTATAAAAAAGGGTACATGTTACATTTACAAGATGAGAAAAAATTTCATAGATGTTATATAAGACAAAAGAACAAACAGCAGGTAATACATAGCAGTGATTTCTTATATACTAATAGTATATAGACTAGTTCAAGAATCACCCGTTTACAATTAGGGTTGAGAGATTTTAAAGATCTGCATAGGGAACATGGACTAAGGAGATATGGGACTAGATGGGTTTGATATATGTAGTTAGTCAGGTTCAGGACATGGGCATAGCCATTGTGTCTTGAGATATTCTTTCAGGTTGTTTTTGAACTGATTGTGCGAGGTTGTAATTCTAAGGTAGTTTGGCAGGGAGTTCCACGGCTTGCCAATGGAGTTGGCAAAGAGAGCATCACCGCCCGAGTTCTTAGCTTTAATGGTTAGGATCTGGGTGCTGTTGGATGATCGAAGACTATTAAGGTTAGTGTATGGGGTCAGAATGCTACACAGTGAGGGAGTTCTATCTGGTTGGTTAATTATTTTACAAACTTCAGTGAGTTGGTTAAGTTTGAGAAGGTTGGGCAGTTCCAACCAGCCAAGTTTCCTCAGGTTAAGACAATGGTGGGTGCGATATGGGGAACCTGTTATAAATCTAGCAATGTGGTTATAGGCAAGAGAGAGCATGTTAAGTTCACGTTTATTGAGGAAAGAAAAGACTGGGGAGGCATAGAGGAGGGTGGAGAGGAGATGTGTGCGGGCAATAGTTAATTTGGCAGTAGGAGTTAAAAAGTTTTTTATTCTGTACATGGATCCAAGTTTTTTGTTAACAGATTTTACGGTTTGGGTAATGTGTATGTCAAATTTGAGCTTATGATCAATAGTTACACCTAGTAATTTGGTACTGGTGACAGGGGTTATGATAGTCCCATTGTTGGATTTAACATGGAAGGTTGTATTGTTATTATTTGGGAGTTCTTTTCCTAGGGTTGAGAAGATGTTGGGGAAAAATAGTAGTAATTTGGTTTTAGTTGGGTTGAGTAGGAGTTTCAGGTCGGTGAACCATTTTTCTACTAGAGAAAAACAGAGTTGAGTGGTGGTTTGGAGATTCAAGAGGGAGACATCTGAGCAGATCAAGGTGGAGTCGTCAGCATATTGGATGCAGGTGGATTTAGGGATGACTGACTGAAGGTCATTTATGAAGATGGAAAACAGAAGTGGACCCAATACTGAGCCCTGAGGAACACCTATGGTATTGGGGAGCAGGCCTGATAGTCTGTTTTGCCACAGCACATCTTGTTCCCTACCAGTGAGGTAAGCCTTGAACCAGGTTAGTGCTGGGGTGTCCAGATGTAGGGTTGCAAGGGTGGAAAGAAGGAGCTGGTGATTGACCATATCGAATGCTTTTGATAGGTCAAGAAAGAGAGCGGAGGATATTAGTTTGTTATTGCGATTATTATTAATGGAGTTGACAAAGGAAAGGAGGGCAGTGGTTGTACTGTGGTGGGGGCGAAAGCCGTGCTGGGAGTTGGACAAGAGATGATTACAGGTTAGGTAGTGAAGAAGTTGTTTGTGGATGCATCTTTCCATAATTTTCGCTATTGGGGACAGTATAGCTATTGGTCTATAGTTTGATATTTCCGTGGAGGTACCCCCTTTGTGAAGCGGAATGATGTAAGAAATCTTCCAAATAGAGGGGATGCTGGCTTCAGTTATGGTTCTATTGATAAGGATTGATATAGGGTAAGCGATTACATCAGACGCAATTTGTAAGAATTCCGCTGGGAGGTGATCAGCTGCTAGGGTGGTTGGTTTGAGCTTTTTTAAGAGAGTACGTATGTAGGAGGAAGAGACTGGCTTTAAAGCGAATGGGGTAGGGGCATCATCATGGGGTTGTGTGGCAGATGCAGGAGAGGAGGTTAGTTGACTGGCTAGAGTTTGGATTGTCTCGGTGAAGAAGGAGTTAAAGGTACTGGCTACTTCTTCCTGCCCTTTCTCAATGAGTTTCTCGGGGGTTGGGGTAGTAGTTTTACCTGGGTGCAGGAGGTTGTTAAAACCTGCCCAGAATTTCTTTGGGTTGTTCTGGTGTTTATGCTGGAGGTGGCAGAAGTATTGTTTTTTGTCTTGGGTAATGGCTGTTTTAGTAGTGTTTCTTAGTTGTTGAAATTTAGTACGATATTGGGGGGTTTTTGTGGCTCTCCATTTATCCCAGGCTTGGTCACGGAGTTTAATTTTGGTTTTTGTTTCTCTAGTTAGCCAAGGTGCTATACGTACTTTGGATCTAATTTGTCTATGTGGGGCATGTGAGTCAAGTATCTTAAGGAATGTGTCGTTAAAGTGGGACACACTCTCCTGGAGGGGTAGGGTTCTTAATATGGTCCAGTTGCAGGATTTTAGGTCAGCAAGAAATAGTTGTGGGATACATTTCTTTTTGTTTCTGATTAGTCTATATAAGGGGGGGTTGGAAGTAGGGCATTTATGTTTAATAATATAAGTTATAAGGTGGTCACTGAGGTCACTGGGAAGGGTGCCTGTGGTATAGTTGTTTGAGTCTCTATTGGTAAGGATCCAGTCTATGGTACTTTCTTTTTGGAGAGTATTGCCTATTCTGGTTGGGGATAGGATATGTTGGGAAAAACCATATAGGTTAATGGGTTGTGGGGTTGTATGGGTAGAACAGAGAGACCAGTCAATATTAACGTCCCCAAGTACTATGGTTTCTTGTGGGTAGTTGGTGGCTAACCAGCACAGGGTTTGCTCTAGGTTTTCTGTGTTCTTCCCTGGTGGGATATAGGTAACAATGAGGTTGATGCATTTTTGAGTGTTTAGGCATATTTTTAGGGCAATTAGTTCTAAGTTAGAGATTATAGGGGGTTGTAATGGATTCCTAAGGATATTCAGGGTATTTCTAAACATAACAGCTATTCCTCCCCCTTTTTTCTTTGCACGATCAGCCCTGAAGATATTATACCCGGGTGGGAGGATCTCTTGATCCATAGTGGTGGGTTTTAGCCATGTTTCAGTTAGACACATAATATCAGGGGAGTGAGTAGCTATCATGGCATGTAGGGTGTGAATTTTGTTGTTAATGCTTCTTAGGTTCAGATGTAGTATTAGAAGGGAGTCGGTAGATTTTCGGGTTAATTTAGAGGGGTTAGAGTCTGGCACAGTGGTGGGACCTGGGTTAGGATGGATATCACCATCTATGATTATTCGATTTTTCAGGTAAACTAAAAATCTTTGTAGTTTAAATAGTAATTTGAGGTTGGTTTTGTTAGTTGGAGTTTTGGGGTGGTGAATTGTGAGATGGACTACTTTGGGGGATATTGTTTTGTCCTGGTAGAGTGAAGGTGGAATAGAAACGACATAGAGATTGGATTGGGAGTTAGTGTGGCGCTTATGGAAGGGGATTCCTAACAGAGATTGGTTTTCATACTTTGTTAAGAAATAGATAGTGATGAGTAGTATTGATGTGAGAGGGGTGATAGAATAAATGAATTTGGCCATGATGGGGATAGGGAGTGGGTATTGGGAGGGGGAAGAGACTTAGTGTTAGATTTGGTAATGGGGGTGGGCCTTGGGGTGGGAGGAGTAGTAGGGTGAGTCAGGAGAGCTTTGGATTTGCAAGGGAGGAAAGTGGGAGGGGCTGGCTATATCTATAAATGTAGGGGTACTGGGGGCGGGTGGGATAAGGGGGCAGGGAGGGGAGCGGAGCGGGGCATCCACCGCCAGGAGTTCACAGGGTCTTAGTGGGAGCAGTCGTTGAGTGCAGAATTCAGCTCAGAGGAGTTACTTCAACTGTTATTTGTAGTTATGCAGGAAAGAAGCAGTTTTCCAGGTAATTATAGTTAGCACTATAATTATTCTTGTGGTACTGGTATTGTCTTGGGCTTGTATAGTGAAGAGTTTTTTTATCAAATGGAGTGGTTTTCCTAGGAGTAAAAATTACTAGTTTAGTTTTTTTGGATTTAGGACAAGATGGTTGTTAAGCATCCAAGATTCAGTAGATGTGAGGGCATTCTGGGTAATTTGCTGGAGTTCAGAGCTGGAATTTGCAGTGCATATTATTGTACAGTCATCAGCATACTGGATTACTGAGCATTGTGGGAGAGTGGTGTGAAAGTTGTTAATAAAGATGCTAAATAAGAGAGGACCAAGTATGGAGCCTTGGGGTACCATGTGGATGTACTGAGGAAGGGAGAGTAAGACTGTTGCCATTTGGTGGATTGCTGCCTAATGGAGAGATAGCTGTTGTACCATTGTAGGGTAGGGAGAGAAATGTGGAGGGTGGATAGTGTGGGAAATGGTATCAAAAGCTTTGGAGAGGTCAAGGAAAAGTGAAGCAATTATTTTACCAGATTCCCGTGCCCGGTTAACTGTATCAAGGAAGGGTAGGAGGGCTGTAGTGGTGCTGTGTCCTTGTCTGAGCGGGTTCAGCCCCACAGGGAGAAGACCTGACAAAATTATCAGTTTAAAGGTGAGTACTGAGCTTAAAATAGCTTAATTGAAGTAGCTCTGGAATACTTTAAAACTGCCAAACAGCCCTGTTTATGTGCCTGCAGAGTAAATTTGAGAGAGTTGTGATTAGTCTAGAGACTATGCTGAAAGTAAAAGCAAGATTTACTAATGTAAACAGTAAAGGCTTGAGACTGTGTGTGTGTGTGTGTGTGTGTGTGTGTGTGTGTGTGTGTGTGTGTGTGTGTGTGTGTGTGTGTGTGTGTGTGTGTGCACGCGCGTGCGTGCGTGCGTGCGTGTGTGTGTGTGTGTGTGTGTGTGTGTGTGTGTGTGTGTGTGTGTGTGTGTGTGTGTGTGAGGCTGATTCAAGGTATTGGCCCAATCTACTGTCAATTGGCTGGACCCCTTCACTGATGTTGTGCACACACCTTTTAGGCCTTAAAACCTAACAAAAACTAAGTTGCAATTCACCTATTACAACAGAAAAGCTGTAGGATGCCAGGTTCTTGCTTCTTGGAGTTTTATATAGTTACGATAGTCAGCTTCAGTGGATGAAGTGGAACATGTGTATTGTAGTTAATCCCAAGTAGGGGTGGGGGTCACGCATGAAAGAAACCCGTGCAACTGAAAAATAAATGAAATAAGGCAGAATTAGTGCAAAGGTTACAGAATGTGAAGTGCAAAGCATACAAGGTATACTGATAAAAAGTAAAATTGATTAAATTGCATACATTACCAGCATTAACATGCAGCCTTTGACTGATGACAGCTGTACAATCCAGCAGTGAATACAGACAGGATATATTGCACAAAGCAAGTATGGCTGTTCTAAGGCAATAATTTTACAGCTAAGTTATACAATATGAGCAGTAACATGAACTACGCTCACTTAGCCTTCTATAAAAGCAATTAAAAGTCCAGCCTCTGAGCCTTCTAAGAGCAGTAGCATACAACAGGAATGCTTACAGATGCAGTCAGAACACAAATAAGATTTGCAAGCAGTTAAAAGGATGCCTGGCAGATATATAATTAAGCTCTACTATCATGAAATAAGATAGACATGCAAGTAGTTTGTCAGTTAATACAATAGCTAGCTCTCAAAGCATGTAGGAGCTCTGAACATCAGTTACAACTCAGCACCATCCAATGGCTCAGCAGTTAATAGAAATAACCAAATAATTCAGAAGTTAAACTGTAATGCATATCAACTCTAATAGAAATGTAAATGAACTTTATAAGGTCCTGTTTATATTGTTTGTCTTGAAACGGCTGGTTTAAAATTAAACAATATGTATATTTTCCACACCTACTTCTAAGTGTATAAAAGTTGATATGTTTAACATTGTAAAATATTTCTGATTTTTTCACTGAGGATTGCTTGTCTGTGATAAGTAAAGGCTTGCTGCTTTGGAACAATACCTGGGTTTCATGATTTTTGGGAATTATTGTGACTGAGCTCATCAATGAAGTTCTAAGACCAGTAGTTTCTCTGTTTTTTATTTTTTCCTCAACACTCATTAGGGCGAGGTTGGAACTAGACAGATTCCTATGCTTGTTCATTTTTTTATATTTGTGGTCTTTGGTTTTGTGCCCAAGGATTTGGCTCTGGTATTAGGAATCCACTTCACTGGCTCTTCTCAACATGGAGAATACACTGCTTTGAGACCTAATGACTGTACCAGTATGGGATGACGTTGGTCAGCACCCCAGATTTACTACAAATGACAACTTACATGGTGATAATGTGAATATCAACTCTGATCATTTTGCAAAGCTAGAAAAGCAACTTAAACTGCTGCAAGGTTTGTTCTGGGAGTAAATATATTTGGAACAGAGTACAGATAAAAGAAGATTACCTAGGGGAATGAGAGGAATGGACTGACTTTTTTGAGGAGGCTAGTTTCAAGCTAATAGACTTGCTTATTAAACACAACAAAGAAAAACAGGGCACTACAAAGGAAATGATTAAGACTTTTGTGACTGAATGTAAGCAGGAGGCAAATCATGGGCAGAAACTCCAGAAAGTGACAGAGAGGATTCACAATTATCAGAACCGTTTCTCATCCTGCCTCAGTTCTACACAATGATCAAAGCATCAGCATGGTTAGATTCAAAACGCTAAGTTACTTTAAGCTATTTAAACTGCTTAATGCACTTTTGTGACTGCTTTTAAGTTTACTGCTGTATATCAAGTGTTTTGGCAGCTTTTTAACTAAGTAGCAGCCTGTTTTTGGCTGATTTTTGCACTTCTGTCTACTGTAGTATGGACTAGATTCAGATCTACTGAATCTCGTCTGTTTGTACTGAGTACTAAATTTCAAGAAATCTTTTCTTGGAGCATCCCTTCTGTAGTCTAGTGGCAGGAGAAGTACAGCCTGGTTAAATCCGATTGGAGGTTATTGTAGCAGTGCTCAGTTAGAGATTCGACACTGGCTAATTGCATTTGGTTTCCTTGTTCTTGGTTTAAATTAATGACTCGCATTTATGCAGTTGTGCACTTGCCACAGCTGCCTAGAATCTGGCATCCTGCCTCAGCTCTACACAATGATCAAAGCACCTGAGTGGTTTGACACAAAACGCTAAGTTATTTTAAGCTAGTTAAACTGCTTACTGCACTTTTTTAACTGCTTTTGAGTTTACTACTGTATATCAAGCATTTCAGCTGCTTTTTAACTAAGTCACAGTCTGTTTTTGGCTCATTTTTTTCACTTCTGTGTACTGTAGCATAGACTACATTCAGACCTGCTGAATCTGGTCTGCGTGTACTGATGAGCACTAAATTACAAAAAATATTTTTTGGAACACCCCTTCTGTACTCTCATGGCAGGAGAAGCACAGCTTGGTCAAATCTGATTGAAGGTTACTGTAGCAGGGCTCAGTTAGAGCTTCAGCATTGGTTAATTGTGTTTGGTTTCCTTGTTCTTGGTTTAAATTAAAGGCCCGCATTTGCCTGGGTGTGCGCTTGTTTGTGCATCATGCACGGCCGCGCTTGGTACTCACCATTGGCGGTTATAGACATAAATGTCTATCTTATTGTGTTTTCCCTTAGGGCACTACTTATTCCCCGTCGGTGGTCACACCTGTTTGTGCTCTGTGATCAGGAGGAGCAAGCTGTGTAAATACTAAGGTACCAACAAAAGTCTCACTCCATTAGACGTCAGTTATCTGACCCCTTCTGTCTAACCTGTTCTTCCCCTCTCCCCATTTCTGATCACATTCATCTACCTAGCATTATAGATGGACAATTTCCCACAGTTTCTTCAGCCAGCCTGGTTGACATAGGTATTTTGAGGCAATGTAGCAACTGCCTCAATTACATGGACAAATCACTTCATCTAGCTCATACAAATTCAATATGTGAGAGATGCATTTATATTAAGAACCTAAATGCCAAACTCTCTTTTTCAAAAGTCAGTACATCTGACATTAAGTGAGTTGTCACCATGCACACTTCACTCCCTGCACTAACCAAACCAGCAACACATAAACTTACATATGTGGAGGTCCTTACCAGAAGCTTACCTAAACATCAGAGACCTCCCAAACACAAGCACGCTTCACATAATACATTACATGTAGAACATAGTGCACATAATATCTCACCCACTATTGTCTCTTCAGACAAGTCCCTAAGGCATAACACAAAACCAAACATCTTAGTGATAGGTGATTCCATTGTGAGACACACAGCTGTCCCTCTCACCAGGCTGGATAAGGAAAATGTCACAGTCAGTTGTTTGTCAGGTGCCAGAATCCACCACATCACACAAGCACTCATGCCTCTCAACAACAGGTACTGCTATGACTCCATCATAGTTGATGTTGATGTGAAAAACTTGAGATCTACCTCACCGAACTATATGAAGAGAGATATGACCGAGCTCTCAGATTATGTGTCTCAGGCAGGCATATCCCTAGCCTTAATCAGCATTTTAACTTTGTCTAGGATGATGCCACAATACAATCAACAAATAATTGACTTCAACAACTGGCTAGTTTCTGGTGTCATTCTAAGGGGATCTATTACCTGTCCACCTGGGATGATATGGTCGACTGGCGCCAATGCTTTGCCACAGATGGTCTTCATCTGTCTCCCCTGGGATTTCAGTTACTGGCAAAGGCTGTTGCCAGCCCCATGTAGCTTTTTTTACACAATGTCACAAGAACAAAATTCTCAACATAAAAATGCCCTCTAAAACAAACTCAAGGTTATGCTGCTCAATGCTAGGAGTCTAAACCTGAAACTGCACTCACTAAAAGCAGTCCTCACCTTGGAAGATGCTGACATTTGTGCAGTCACAGAGACCTGGTTCAAAGCTGCAGAGAGTACCCCAGCCATACCGGGTTACAGTTCCTTTCACATGTTCCGAACATAAACCAAAGGAGGTGGGGTATCATTACTCATTAACGATAAACACACCTCTAGACTGATTATACACAATGATTCCCTGCAATTATTGCAGGTGCAGTTCACTGTTGGGAAGATCCCTCTTCATGTTATTGCCAGCTACATGGCACCACCTCCATGAATCAGGACATCCACTCAGCCTACTTGGGGCTACTTGAATCAATCAAGATACTACTGAACCCCCTGGTTATTGTTGACTTTTACTACCCAACCATTGACTGGGTAAATTATACATGTTCAAACTCCCTTGCTCAAAGGTTCCTGGATTTTGTAAACTTCAATGTCCTGGATCAGCTATTAGACACTCTCACAAGGGGCTCAGATATCATGGATCTGGTGCTCATGGGGGGCCATTGCACTCCCCTCAGTGTGCAACCCTCTCTAATGAGATCTGACCACAAAGCAATCCTACTAGAAGTAACTATAACATTTGAACCCCTCCCCCAGTGGCAACTAGACTAAAACACTTTTCCAAGGCCAATTACAACTTCTTAAGAGATGGCATATATAGCTTCATAGCCCCTTCCCCCATAGGTGGTGCAGACACCTATGCTGGGTTATACACCAATGCTCTATACAGACATCTGAACAAATGCATTGACTCTGGTATACCTGTTAGGATTCAAATAACATCATCCAAGGAGAACACACCTGTCTGGTGGACATCTGCCATTAACAGGCTATACAATAAAATGAAGAAATTGCTGTCCAAGATTAGGAGGAAACACACTGGAAACACACCCTCCTCAACCTAAACAAGAAAATAAGACTTCTTGTAAAGTCGTCTAAAGCCCGCTACAAATCTAAATTAGCTTCCCAGATTAAGGACAACTATAAGGCATTCTTTATTTATATCCAAAACCTCAAAGGTAAGTCCCAGATTTGCACTGAACTTGTAGTTAATGGCACTACGTATATGGAACCTGTAGTTATAGCAAACTTACTGGTTGATAGGTTCAGTGAAAACTTCAATCTCCTGTCCCCACCATTGATACCCAAAAACATCACTAATACCTGTCCACCTAGTACAGTAGATGCCTCCTATCCATCCTCTCTTTAACCAGCCTACTCTCTAATCAGCCATCAAATTTCTGTCATAAGACAACAGAGAAGAACAACCCTTCCACCTCCTCTGAGCTAAATAATGACAGATATTTAAGGTTTAGACTTCATATTCATTAGAAAAATACATACTGACATGAATCCTGTTATTCTAGCTGATTTATAACTTATAAACATTATTTGTATTTTTTTTCTGATTAACCAGCCATTCATTTATCCAGTCCCAGTGAGACCAGATAAGAGGGAGTCTACTGTATCTCTAAGGGGCATGTCTTAAGCATCCTTTCGAAGGCCAAAAATACAGCCTCTATGGGACCAGCTAACATCCCAGCCTGTGTTCTACATGAGTTAAAACAAGAATTAGCAACACCCCTGGGTACTCTCTTCAATTAAATTCTTATTACTGGCTTCATCTCAATGAAATGGAGAGCAGTTACCGTCATCCCTTTGCACAAAGGGGATGCATCCACTGACCTCAGGAACTATAGACCCGTAGCTTGACCAGCCTTATCTGCAAGGCCATGGAATAAATCATTTTGGACCTCATCATTAAAGACATCGAAAATCTCCAAACACTCAACCCCACCCCGTTTGGCTTTGTCAAGGGGAGATTTCGCATTTTAAACTTAGTCGACCTCTTTAAGACAGTCATCAAAGCTCTAGATAAAGGTAAATCTGTGCATACAGCCTACCTGAACTTAGCCAAGGCCTTTGGCACAATTCTACACTCAGGCATTATCAATAAACACATTCAGTTGGGTATCAATCCTTATGTTGTCAGGTGGGTTGCAAACTGGCTAACAGATAGAACTCATACAGTCAAAATAGGGGACTCCTCCTCCTCCAGCAGACCCGTAACCAGTGGTGTTCCATAGGGACCAGTGCTGAGACACCTACTGTTCAGAATGTACTTCTCGGAAGTCCAGGCAAAAACCAAAGGCTTGTGGCTGACAAAGTTTGCTGATGACTGCAAACTGGGAGCTGTCATTGAGTCCCCAAATAATGTCAACACCCTGCAGGAGGGACTTATGCAGACCAATAATTGGTGCCAAAGTCATGGTGTTAAACTTAATGCAAAAAAAAAAAAAGCATTATCATTTCATTCATCAAGGGTGATGTGCCCGCAAACTACCACATCAATAACAATAATACCCTGGGCATACAGTCAGTGCTAAAATACCTGGGTACACAGGTTGACAGCAACCTTGCCTTTGACCACCATGTCTCCACATTGGTAAGAAGAGCATTTTACATTGCTCATCTCATAAGTAAGTGCATTGCCTCCAGAAAAAAGGAGGTTATAACTACCTTGTACTCCTCCCTCATCAGGCCAATAATAGAGTATAATGCCCCTTTGGTATGTATCTCTCCAAGCACCTGCAGCAATTCGAGAGACCACAAATGTTTCTTACAAAGAAAATTCAGGGTCTTCAGCATCTGCCATATGTAGACAGCCTGAAATCATTGTCACTTTCTATGTTGTAAAGACTACTCAGATGTGACCTGTACCTTGCATATAAAGCTATCTTGGACTCTGCCTTAGTGGAAATGCTGCACTTTCACAAGTTTAATGGCATACAAGTTACTCATTCTAAAGATCTTAACTTGGTATGCGATATCAACAGAACCTGCTGGAGGGACAAATTTGTCTTCTAGAGGTTACCTCATCTTTGGAACAGGCTTACAATACATGTTAAGCAGAGCCTCTCACTGACTTTATTCAAGCACGATTTGGATGATTGGATAGGTAACCATAAATTCACCCTGGGGGTTCAACCCGTGTCCCTCTTTGACAGGGGCAATTGGTTCTGATATTAGTGTCTTCTTCAAATAGACACACTTGGGAACAGGGATGAACCTGGCTAGTCTTGTAAGGGGCCTAAGGCCATTAGCCTAGTAACCTCCTATGATCCTATGAAAATGAATGGATATCAAATGGATGAAGATGATCTACAACATCTCATAATGCATAGATCCAGAAGGGAAGGTGGAAATTGACGACTGAACTACAGGAGGTATTTAAACAGGAGACCCAGCAACAGGTAACACAGACACCTACAGATATCACCAGTAATACCAATCACAATAATTATGATGCCAGTAATGCCAACAGTAATGACACTGACAATAATACTGACTACAACAATCTGAATGTTCAGGCTGGTGATGGTGGTAGGAATGAACAGGTTTTTCACAACATGAACACATTCACAGGATCAGACAGACAAATGAGGGACAGACTAATGGAGGACTGACTGATGGCATCCAGTACCCCTCAGACCCTGCAGACAGACATGAGAAAACACAGGAATCCGACCCAACCACAATACAATTCCCAGGACTCATAATCACCAGAGTCCAGTACACATGAACAGGAATTATCATCGCAACAATCATCTGCAACTGGATCCCAGTTCATATTAGGCAGAGCCCCTCACTGACTCTCTTCAAGAGAAATCTTGATGAGTGGATGGGAGATCGTAAGTTTACCCCAGGGGTCACATCTGTGTCACTGCTAGACAGGGGCACAGTAAACTAATTCTATTATATAAACTTGTAATAAAAAGGACCAAGGAGCCCAGGCAGCCGGGTAATGCAACGGCAAACTCGCAAACAATGTAGATCCACGCTGTAGAAATAAGATGATATGAATACCACAGCAATAATGGATGATTTATTGTAAAAAGACACACAAGCACAACACAAATTAACCCGGGTTTCGTCCGATAAGACAAACTTCTTCAGAATACAGATTGTAGTTACTACCTTACTTTAAATACACAAGTCACACCCTAATTAATTAATTAAAAATTCAATTGAACTGTTGAATAAATTATACTACAATTATATTAAAGTAAAATGTCACTTCAAATGTGTATATACGAAATGAAAATACATTAAAATAATAACATGTATAAATGTATGTATATAATGTTAATATAATAATGTTACCCATATCCATTCTTATATTGTATTAAAAACCTTAATATATACCATAATATATGGGTATTTTAAATAAAAACAAAAACATGATATTAACCCATTTACCAGTTTTAAATATCATGTGCATCGTAAATAAAAATCATGACAATTAATTAATCCAAATATTATATGGTCTAATAAAGAAATAATAATAATGTTATACAAATACCAGTAGTATAAATTAATATATCATAATTCATTGATATCAGTGCAATGTATTTCAGTAAATAATAAATATTAACAAATTGTTCCATAAATGAAATGTATATATATATATATGTGTAAATTTTATGAGATGTCAAGTTAACTCTAGCTGCTTATTTCTTTAATTCACACATATCTTTGTACATACATAATTGTTTATTAACATTTTGATACTATGTCATAATCTACCCTTGATGTAATTGTTTCTTAAAATAGGTTTTATACTACAATATTCATTCAACCCAGGCCAGTTGTATGCATTCAACAATATCTGCCACTTTAATTCATTTACATCCAAATCATATTTTGTGTTTTTTCCCCGTGCATCGTATTCTATGCGATGAATAACACAAAATTTAAAAATATGATTTATATTGGATTGTATGTGTCTGGCAAGGGCATTCGTGGTTTTCATATGTTGAATATCTAGCAGATGTTCTTTTATCCTGTTCCTGAATCGTCTGCTAGTTTTACCTATATAGAATGCCTTACAATTTTGGCAAAGTGCAATATATATAACATTAGAAGTATAACAATTAAAGTGCCCTTCAATGTTAATGTTATGGAAGTTAACCACAAGTCTATCATTTGTACTTTTTATGTGAGTACAGACTGTGCATCTCCCACATTTGAAATTACCTACTGACCTGTTAGTTTTATCCCTATGTGATTCCATCTTGTTCTCAAAAAATTCTTTAAGGGACAGATCTTTTTTATACACAAACCTAAGTTGTCCTTGAAACATATGTGCCATAGTGTTGTCATTTGTCAATATCCCCCAGTTTCTTTTAATTATATTCTTAATGATTTCAAAAGAATCATCGTACACAGAAATGTACACGGGCAACTGGTTAGTATCTACAATATTTATATTTGTTTTATCACTGCTGTAACCATGACATAATATGGCCTGATATAATCCTGTAAGTCTCTTATTTTTGACTTCCTGTATAACTTTTTCACAAAGGAATTTTGGATGACCCCTATTAAGGAACATAGATGCCATAAATTCCAATTCCTTAATGAATTCCCCCTCATCACTGATCATCCTGGCCGTCCTGACCATCTGGCCCTTAACAACTGCCTTTTTCTGATGGTCAGGGAGTCAGCTGTCGTGAGGAAGGTAGGAATTTGAAAACGTCGATTTTCTATAAATGTTAGATTTCAAACAACCACTGTTCTTGTTATAGGTTAATTCGACGTCTAAATAAGTGATATTATCATGGCCAATGTTATGTGTAAATTTCAAAAATCGAATGGAGGACTGACTGATGGCATCCAGTACCCTTCAGACCCTGCAGACAGACATGAGAAAACACAGGAATCCGACCCAACCACAATACAATTCCCAGGACTCATAATCACCAGAGTCCAGTACACATGAACAGGAATTATCATCGCAACAATCATCTGCAACTGGATCCCAGTTCATATTAGGCAGAGCCCCTCACTGACTCTCTTCAAGAGAAATCTTGATGAGTGGATGGGAGATCGTAAGTTTACCCCAGGGGTCACATCTGTGTCACTGCTAGACAGGGGCACAGTAAACTAATTCTATTATATAAGGGGACCTTCATTGTGTCACTACTAGGCAGAAGCACAGTATTCTAATTTTATTCTGTACATTTTTGTACCACTTCATGGGGTGGCAAAAGCCACATCACTATGGCTAGGCTTACAAATGCCCTAGGGCAGATAGCCTAGTACTATACTATGAAACTATGAAACTATGAAACAATTACAGCTACAACAAGAGATACAGCCCACTGAGGTTCCAGAGAGAAGAAGTGAACTGCCATCTGAACCCATGGAGGGAGGATCAGAACAACTGGAGGAGGAAGCAGTAGACAGGGGGGAGAGAGCTGAGGTATCTGGGAAACAACAACTTCTACCCATCAGGGATATAAGCCTGCAGATGGAATTAGTCTCCAGGATCTTGAATCTTTAGAAGAAACCACTGACAGCACATGAAGAAAAAATGCTTAACAGAGGACTTACATTCATACAACAGGGAAACAGCATTGAGACTCTCCAAAGAACCTTGCATTTACTGTCCTGTCCTGAACATTCATACTGACTGGCTCTGTAATCTTGAGATCTAGCTAATGCCTATGTAATAGCTCTCAATGTAGTCTCACCAATAAGGATCTCATTACCCCAGCGACTTGGACTATGGAAGTGAGGTATTATACTCCCTGAACCATGTGCCATTTTTGAATACAAGCTAGTGCTCGCGGAACCCGTTGGCAGTGGTAAGGCCATCTTTGTTAATTCCAACTTATAAAAAGTATCATATGAAGGCTGTAAGGTATTGGACATTCTAATTTGAAATTAATATCCAAAAGCTCACAAATAAACTTTGCTAAGGAGTTGCTATACATTAGAAGCTGTTAAATAAGTCAATGGGACAGGACTGTAGGAGAATTTACTAACAGTGTGCTGTAAATAAGGTATATTCTTGTGCTACTGTGCACAGCAACATCTACTGTGAACCATATTAGCTCTGAAAGGTATATGAATGCTCTTAGTCAACTGCCCACACACACGTCTGCACAGAAAAGTGTGGCCTAATTATCTGCCCCACTAGAAGCAGGTGACATAGTAGCCTTGATAACATGCTGTGCTCTGAAGTTGAAATGCTGATTTCAGCTTATAAAATGTATCAGAACTGTAATATAAGGAAATGCTAGTACCCTGCACCTACTTGCAAGTGTGCACAGAGAAGCATGGCCTAATAATCAGCTTGCCTGGAAGGGAATATTTTTGACATTTTTTGAACTTGTTATAAGCATTGTAGTGTGATCTAAAATTGTTAAAGAAGCGTTTAATTTGTCTGTCTCCAAATTGTGGAGATAAGTTCACAGCTGAAAATACTTCACCTCCAGTGTAACAAATATTGCAACTAGGGAATAGTGTTTATTTCTTCTTTACCTGTTATATGCTAGCTTAACGTAGCACATGTTTTACTGTGACCAGCATTTACAATAGCAAGCTTTTTGTTGTTCTAACTAAATAAGTGTTCTCATTACTGTCCTAAATCTGCAACTATATTCTCCTTTCTCCTGTCTCCTCCTAGGATTTCTCTACTTTTTTCACCTAACCCAGCCCACCCCTGGAAAGGCTCACAGCGTTAGGGACTGCTTCGCATGAAATAAATAAA
This sequence comes from Protopterus annectens, assembly GCF_019279795.1. Lineage (NCBI taxonomy): Eukaryota > Metazoa > Chordata > Ceratodontiformes > Protopteridae > Protopterus > Protopterus annectens. The sequence goes on along the minus strand of NC_056726.1, from coordinate 1,582,621,574 downwards.
GAATACTCCAGCAGAGAACTCTGGTTCTTTAAGTCATAAAAGCAAAAGGACACAAGGTTACTTATTTTTCCTCACTGTTATCCTGTTGTTTGTAGGGACTCTGTAGGGTAGAGTACTGTTCGGCAGTCCACAGCACTAGCTACATCTCCCTAGCATACCCAAATAATCCTGTAGTTTAACTACATTTATAAATCATAGATAAATACAAGACAGTAACGAAAATTGCAAGGAAGCCAGTAACATTCCCACTCCAACAAACCTTGCATTTACTGTCCTATCCTGAACATTCATACAGATTGGCTCTGTAATCTTGAAGTCTGGCTAATGCCTACATAATAGCTCTCTCACTGCAATCTCACAAATCAGGATCCCATTACCCCAGCAACCTGCACTACAAAAGTGAGGAATTATAGCCCCTGAACCACGCACCATTTTTTAATACAAGCTAGTGCTCGCGGAACCCATCGGCAGCGGTAAGACCATCTTTGTTAATTCCAACTTATAAAAAGTATCATATGAAGGCTGTAATGTATAGGACATTGTAATTTGGAATTAATTTCCAACAAGCTTGCAATGAAACTTAGCTATGGAGCTGCTATGAATTAGAAGCTGTTAAATAAGTCAATGCGACAGGACTGTAGGAGAATTTACTTATAGTGTACTGGAAATAAGGTATTTTCTTCTGCTACTGTGCACAGCAACATCTACTGTGAATCATATTAGCTTTGAAAGGTATATGAATGACCTTAATCCATTGCCCACACACGTGTGCACAGAGAAGCGTGGCCTACTTATCTGCACCACTAGAAGCAGGCGACATGGTAGCCTTGCTAACATGTTTTGCTCCGAAGCTGAAATGCTGATTGCAGCTGATAAACTGTATCAGAACTGTAATATGAGAGAATGCTAGTACCCTGCACTAACATGCAAGTGTGCACAGAGAAGGATGGCCTACTAATCAGCTTGACTGGAAGGGAATGTTTTTGACATTTTTTTAACTTGTTATAAGCATTGTCATGTGATATAACATTGTTAAAGAGGCGTTTAGATTGTCTATTGCTAAACTGGGATGACAAGTTCATAGCAGAAAATACTTCACCTCCAGTGTAACAAATATTGGAACTAGGGAATAGTGTTTATTTCATCTTTACCTGTAATATGCTAGCTTAACGTACCACATGTTTTGCTTCGAGCAACATTTACAGTAGGAAGCTATCTGTTGCTCTAACTAAATGAATGTTGTGACGAACAGTGTCTTCATACTGCATCAAGTAACTCATTTAAGAAGCTAAAGTGTTCTCATTACTGTCCTGATTCTGCAACTATATTCTCCTTTCTCTTGTCTCTTCTCAGGACTTACCTACTTTTTTCACCCAACCCAGCCCACACTGAAAAGACTCACAACATTAGAGACTGCTTCGCATGAAATAAATAAAGAATACTCCAGCAGTCAAACTCTTGTTCTTTAAGTCGTAAAAGCAAAAGGACACAAGGTTACTTATTTTTTCGCACTGTTATCCTGTTGTTTGTAGGGTGGAGGACTGCTCGGCAGTCCGCAGTATGAGCTACATCCCCCTAGCATACCCAAATAATCCGGTAGTTTAACTACATTTATAAATCGTAGATAACTACAAGACAGTAAGGAAAATTGCAAGGAAGCCAGTAACATACCCACTCCAAAGAACCTTGCATTTACTGTCCTGAGCTGAACATTCATACTGATTGGCTCTGTAATCTTGAGGTCTGGCTAATGATTAGGTAATACCTCTCGCTGTAGTTTCACCAATCAGGATCCCATTACCCCTAGTGACCTGGATTATGGAAGCGAGGTATTTTAGTCCCTGAACCACGCGCCATTTTTGAATACAAGCTAGTGCTTGCAGAACCTTTCAACAGCGGTAAGGCCATCTTTGTTAATTCCAACTTATAAAAAATATCATATGAAGGCTGTAATGTATTGGACATTGTAATTTGGAATTAATATCTAACAAGCTAGCAATGAAACTTAGCTACGGAGCTGCTATGCGTTAGAAGCTGTTAAATAAGTCAATGGGACAGGACTGTAGAAAGATTTACTAATAGTGTACTATAAATAACGTATATTCTTGTGCTACAGTGCACAGCAACATCTCCTGTGAACAATATCAGCTCTGAAAGGTATATGAATGCTCTTAGTCAATTGCCAACACATACGTGTGCACAGAGAAGTGTGGCCTAATTATCTGCACCACTTGAAGCAGGTGACATAGTAGCCTTGCTAACACGCTGTGCTCAGAAGTTGAAATGCTGATTGCAGCTTATAAAATGTATCAGAACTATAATATAAAGGAAAGCTAGTACCCTGCACCCAATCCCAACTGTGAACAGCATGTACTAATAATCAGCTTGCCTGGAAGGGAACGTTTCTGACATTTTTTGAACTTGTAATAAGCATTGTCGTGTGATCTAAAATTGATGAAGCTTTTTGTTTGTCTATCGCTTAATTGTGGAGATAAGTTCATAGCAGAAAATATTTCACTTCCAGTGTAATGATTATTGGAACTAGGAAATAGTGTTTATTTCTTCTTTACCTGTTATATGCTAGCTTAACGTAGCACGTTTTGTTTGACCAGCATTTACAATAGCAAGCTATCTGTTGCTCTAACAAAATGAATGCTGTGACTAACTGTTTTCACAATGCATCAAGTAACTCATTTAAGAAGCTAAAGTGTTCTCATTAATGTCTTAAATCTGCAACTATATTCTCCTTTCTCCTGTCTCCTCCTAGGATTTCCTTACTTTTTCGCAGAACGCAGCCCGCTGCTGGAAAAGGCTCACAACATTAGGGACTGCTTCGAATGAAATAAATAAAGAATACTTCAGCATACTCTGGTTCTTTAAGTCATAAAAGCAAAAGGGCACAAGGTTACTTATTTTTTCACTGTTATCCTGTTGTTTGTAGGGTAGAGTACCGCTCGGCAGTCCACAGCACGAGCTACATCCCCCTAGCATACCCAAATAATCCGGTAGTTTAACTACATTTATAAATCATAGATAAATACTAGACAGTAAGGAAAATTGCAAGGAAGCCAGTAACATACCCACTCCAACAAACCTTGCATTTACTGTCCTGTCCTGAACATTCATACTAATTGGCTCTATAATCTTGAGGTCTGGCTAATGCCTATGTAATAACTCTCACTGTAATCTCACCAATCAGGATCCTATTACCCATAGTGACCTGGACTGTGGAAGTGAGATATTATAGTCCCTGAACCACGCGCCATTTTTGCAAACAAGCTACTGCTCACGGAACCCATTGGCAGCAGTAAGGTTATCTTTGTTAATTCTAACCTATAAAAAGTATCATATGAAGGTTGTAAAGTAATGGACATTGTAATTTGGAATTAATATCCAACAAGCTCACAAGGAAACTAAGCTATGGAGCTGCTATGCGTTAAAAGCTGTTAAATAAGTCATTGGGATGGGACTGTAGGAAAAGTTTCAAATACTCTACTGTAAATAAGGTATATTCTTTTGCTACTGTGCACAGCAACATCTACTGTGAACCATATTAGCTCTGAAGGGTATATGAATGCTCTTAGTCAATTGCCCACACACACATGTGCACAGAGAAGTGTGGCCTAATTATCTGCACCACCAGAAGCAGGTGACATAGTAGCCTTGCTAACATGCTGTGCTCCGAAGTTGAAATGCTGATTGCAGCTTATAAAATGTATCAGAACTGTAATATAAGGGACTGCTAGTACCCTGCACCCACACGCAAGTGTGCACAGAGAAGCATGGCTTAATAATCCACTTGCCTGGAAGGGAATGTTTTTGACATTTTTTTAACTTGTTATAAGCATTGTCATGTGATCTAAAATTGTTAAAGAAGCATTTAGTTTGTCATTCGCTAAATTATGGATATAAGTTCATAGCAGAAAATACTTCACCTCCAGTGTAACAAATATTGCAACTAAGGAATAGTATTTATTTCTTCTTTACCTGTTATATGCTAGCTTAATGTAGCACATTTTGCTTTGACCAGCATTTACAATAGCAAGCTATCTTTTGCTCTAACTAAATGAATTTTGCGACTAACAGTGTTTTCACAGTGCATCAAGTAACTCATTTAAGAAGCTAACATGTTCTCATTACTGTCCTAATTCTACAGCTATATTCTCCTTTCTCCTGTGTCCTCCTAGTATTTACCCACTTTTTTCACCCAACCCAGCCCGCCCCTGGAAAGGCTCGCAACATTAGGGACTGCTTCGAGTGAAATAAATAAAGGATTCTCCAGCAGTCAAACTCTGGTTCTTTAAGTCATAAAAGCAAAAGAACACAAGGTTACTTATTTTCGTCTCACTGTTTTCCCATTGTTTGTAGAGACTCTGTAGGGTAGAGCACCGCTCGGCTGTCCGCAGCACTAGCTAAATCCCCCTACCATACCCAAATAATCCTGTAGTTTAACTACATTTTTAAATTGAAGATAAATTCAAGACAGTAAGGAAAATTGCAAAGAAGTAAGTAACATACTCACTCCAAATAACCTTGCATTTACTGTCTTGTCCAGAACCTTCATACTGATTGGCTCTGTAATCTTGAGGTCTGGTGGGGCCCTGCTCCACTTCCCCTCTCTCATTTTGCTCTGCTCCCCTACCCTGCCCCCATTTCCCACCCACCCCCTTCTCCTACATTTATTCTAACCCTCACAACGTGATCACACCCTCCTACAATCAACTACCTCACATAGATTTCTCCAGTCACACCTACTTTCAAACTTTCTGCCTCAAAGCATGCATAGTACTTCCTGACCATGCCTTCAAGCTTGTCTCTATATTTGTTCCACAACACCAATAATAGCCAACTATCACTCCCACAAAAATGAATCTCACCTTAGGATTATTCTGTCTTACCCTCACATACCTAACCCACACCACAACCATTCATACTAATACATCACTAGAAAACACTGCATTCCATACAACACATATTTGTACAGACACGTACTCACACATAGATTTCTCTATCAGTGCTACATTATTTAAAGATAACTCATTACTATGCATTTATAAGTTTCACATGCCAGCATCTCACACCACAAAAATATCATTAAGATCCAACATGGAAATTATACACACAATATAAAATATACTATTTATCACTAAGAGACTACTTAGATCAAGAGACCTACACCCAAACCCAGGACAAATTAACACCCTACTATCAACCAAACAAAACTCTGACCTCTTAATTCTTAACATCAGCACCAGGAGTATATCTAACAAACGTCCTGACCTACATGCATTTATAACCCACTAACCCCAGACACACTAACCATTACTGAAACCTGGCTAAAACCTTGCACACAATGTGAAGAAATCCTCCCACCAGGTTATAATTGCTGAGACTGGAGAGAGTATGCAGGAAGGGAGGCGGGATTACTATTCTCTTTAAAACACACAAAATAAAACCTCTACAAACCCCTCTACCTAAATTTCAAAATGCCAAAACCTTAGGCTCAGTTCTACATATAAACAACACCAAAAATTCAATCTACTCTGTGGTTAGATTCCCCCAGGCAACAACTCTCCCACCATTGAGGAAATCTTACAATGGACCACAGATAATCTTCCACAAGAAACCATCCTACTAGATGACCTAAATACTGACTGGTTAGCCTGTAACTCTAATAACCCCACTAACCATAGCAATCTCTTTGTCTTGCCCCAACTCATGCAAGAACCCATTAGAATAGATAAAAAAACCCTTAAACAGTCTATAATAGACTGGACACTAGTCAATTGCCCCAAACAAAACTACCAGACTGGATGCGTAATAGATAGTCTAAGTGTCAACCTCCTCACATTCCTCCTATGTAAACGCACTAACTTATCCAAGCCCATTGTTTATAGACTAGTCAGAGATGATTGCAAACTAAATATACAGGACCTTAACCACATTCTAAAACAAAGTAACTGGGAACCACTTCGAACCCTAAGCTTAGTCCAGGCCGTCGACTACTTCAACAGTACTCTCATTAATGTCCTTAATACAGTTGTACCCACTGGAAAAATTAGAGTCAAGACAAACTATCCCCCATGGCTCAGTAGGGACACAAGAGCCCTACTGAAGTCTAGAGATAGGGCTTGGAAAATCTGAAGAGAGAAAAACACTAGCATATCAAAGAACAACTACCAACAACTAACAAATCAGGACAAGAAACTAACCAAACTTGACAAACAGAATGATCTCCTTAGTGCCCAAAATAAACACTCTAAAGATCCCCAAAAGTTTTAGCATGCCATCACTTCTCTGTTAAAACCTGGTAAAACAACCACTCCTACTCCCAGCTCCATCAAATATACTACTAACATAGCCTCCCAATTCAATCACAACTTTACAGAATCTATTCTAACTCTATCCTTCCAACTATTCAAAACATTCCATTTAAATACCCCAAACAAATGCCCTCATAAGATGCCCTCCTTAACTCTCTCACCTGTTCCTATCTCTACTATTAAAAAACTGAAACCTACCAGCCTTGCTGTTGACAATCTACCTTCCAACTTCCCTAAAAATAGCTGCTGAATTCTTAGCTTACCCTGTCTCCATCCTTATCAACTGCTCTATACAGGAAGTCTATATTCCACAGTTATGGAAAGTATCATATATTATTCCTCTTCATAAAGGTGGCAATTTGTATGACTTCTCTAATTATCACCCCATAGCCATTCTATCTCCCTTATCTAAACTACTCGAGAAATGTATTCACACTCAAGTCATGCAATTCCTAAACTCACAAAATCTCATCTCTTCCACTCAACATGGCTTCCGGCAACACCATAGCACAACAACCGCTCTCCTCTCTTTTACCAACCTAGTTAACCAACATAGAAAGAACAACATCTTTGTATCTGCTATATTCTTAGACCACTCAAAAGCATTTGACATGGTCTCACATTCCCTACTACTAGATTCCCTAGCCTCCCTATCCTTTGCCGCTCTGACTATTGCTTGGCTTAGAAGCTACCTGTCTAACAGGCAGCAATCTGTCCAATGGCAAGGTGTACTTGCTTCTGTACTTCCAACTACCATAGGCGTACCTCAAGGCTCAATATTAGGCCCACTTCATTTCTCCATATTCACTAACAATCTCCATACCTCCACCCAGCATGCTAACCTTATACAGTACGCAGATGATTCGACTCATCTGCTCTGCACCATCACGCACCACCCTACAACAACTGACTCAGGAATCCTTTAACTCTGTGGAAAACTGGATTACTCAGATCCAACTTATCCTAAACCCCAACAAGACTAAACTGCTTCTTTTCACCTCCAAAAAATCCATACCTATCCCTTCAGCCTTTACTATCACTTCCAGACATGGTACTACAATAACTCCCTCTGACCACACCAAACTCCTGGGTGTAGAAATTGACAAATACCTATGCTTTGATGTCCATATTTCACAAACCATCAAAAAGGTCCATAAAAAATGGGCACACTATATAGACGTGAGCCCTTCATTTGTTCATACTTTCAAATGTTCGAAACTCATATGGCCGACACCATATGAGTGAACGTTTGAAAGGCTAACAAATGATAGCAGAGATCCCGCTACAGTGCAGGACTGGGAGATTCCCCTTTCATGCACTGTAGTGTGATCTTGGAGTGAGAATATTTAAGTAGCAGGGGGTGTGGGGGAAGCAGGGGACTTGCCCCCCTGCATAACACAGTTTTACTGTGTTTACAGGTAGGTAAATGGTGCTATTTCAGGATGTCAGTCTTTCAGAATGTTGATCATATGGTGTTGACCATATGAAAGTCGGCATTCTAAATGGTCGACATTCTGAAGTAGACCCATATAGACACAAAAACCTCCTCTCAACTCATGCCCAGATCACCCTAGCCCAAACCCACCTATTGTCCACTCTAATGTATGCAGCACCAATTCTTACCCACATCAGAAAACATGATCTCCCTAGACTGGAGACAAGTTATGATAAAACTGCCAAGTTTGTTAACAACTGTTACGTTACACAGTACTTTAAAAAATGAAGACAAATACAGTTCTTTCTCTCTTTCAGTGGTTTTTATTATCTACAGTACATACGTGTGGGAGCATCATGGAAAGCACCAGGGAGACTCCCAGAACAAAGGAATAAACAAGCTTATATACTGGTGATATTGCTGACAGTACAAAAATATAAAAATGAACCAATTAGATCATTATACAGGGCAATTAACCAATCAAAGGTTTACACATAAACATAAGACAATTCACATCATCATATCTCTAGGCAGAGAAAGAGAAAATCGGATGCACTTCCATAAAAGGCACATTTCCTGCATTCAAGCAGATTCTTGTTTTTCAGTATTTTCTCATTGCTCAGAGTTCATTCAAAGTTCACAGTACACAGTACATTTTAATACATACAGATGTCACATACTCAATTCCCTCAAGCACATGCTTTGGCTGTTCATATTCTACAATCCCCCATTTGATGCTGTGTAAGCATCACCATTTAACCTATCATACATTTGTCCCAAATCTAACATAACCATGCTACTGGCCTTTTCATCATTGGAAAACATTGTCATTTTATCGTCTACATTCATAGCTGCAGGCATATAAACTTAGACCCTTTCTTCACAGTTTTGGAAGACATTAATTTCAAGATCAGTGCTTTGATTAGAAATAAGACAAGAAAAGCAACAATTGCTAATACTGCATTTAATAAAATCAACTTCAACAGTCCACCTCCCCAGCCTGAGAACAGGTTGGTTAACCATGCCCATGTTGAACTATCAGCCTCTTTGGCCTTCGAAAGTTCGGAAATTCTTTGAATCAGTTCAAGATGGCTTTCAATTTTGTGCTGATTGTCAGGAATAAATGTGCAGCACTCCTCCTGGATTAAAGCGCAAGTTCCTCCTTTCGCTGCTAGGGTGAAATTGAGAGCCATACAGTTTTGGAGTACTACAGCTCTCATAGCAGTCAATCCATCAGTCACTAGTTCTAAGGCAGAAAATGTAGCATTGCTTAATATCTCAAGCAATTTAGATAGCTTTCTCAGTTCCCAAATTGATTTCACTGCTCCATATGATGGAATTATACAAGCCCATGATATGACATCATCACCCAAGTCCATATGGGACAGTCCTTTGGTGCTAGCATGAGCTAAATCATGGTGATAGATCCATGAAGCATCAACTCGACCTACAGGATTGGCAGGCTTCTTGACCTCTCGAACGTTCCAAATTTTTCCTTTAGGTAATGCAGATACATGTTGAATAGCTGGGACTAGGTAGCCCAGGAAGCAGCTGCCAGACCAGTTTCCTGGTAGCCATTTATATGCTTTTCTTCCGCACACAAAATAAAAATTTTCTACGTTAATGGTGATGTTGATAGACTTGAAGCAATCCCCGGCGTCCTGCAGTCCTTAGAATATTTTCCAATAGACAGCTTCTATTTTCTGGGAAAAGTTAGCTATAGTGTTTTTAACAAGTCTTTTTATAGGTGAGAAATCTGTTACACAACCCAAATTGTCTGCAGTGCAGTTATGTACCACTGTTTTGTTACAATGGCTCCACCCTACTCTAGTTTTACCAAGTTTTTGAAAACACACAGTTCCGTTTTGGCGGAGGGACAACTGTAATGCTATCTTGTGCTTTGAAATAACATTTGATGTATCAGATCAGATTCATCCAGGTTTCATTAACCCCTAAAGGGACTATATTTAGCATCAATCCCCCATGAACAGTAGGAATAGCAGTGCAAATCCAGCAGTCCGAGACATTGAGGGATGACGCATAAGCGTATTTAATGGCTTGGTAGGTGTTGAAAGGTGGATGCCATGTAGCTCATTTGGCATGAGGCGTAGTTGGAGCAGGAAATAAAAATGGCCACAGTAAAAATAACAAAACAACAAGAATAACCACCAAAATAGCTGTGCAGTGCTTTTGTGGAAATTGTGGTTGCACTTGTATTGTGTTGGGAGACTGAGGTTGTCCAAATGGATAAACGTCAGGCATTGTCAGGTGCTGGTACAGTATGGCTTTGAGTATGAGTAGCAATAGGTGGAGAATCAGGAGTAGCAAAAGGTAGAGGCTGTTGATCTTCAGATGGGATGACGTTCTTGACATGCGATACGTGAATCCAGGTGGGTGAACCTTGTAGTCGGACCGCTGATGATGTCGTCAGTAGAACCAGGAAGGGCCCCTTCCAGCGTGGTTGAAGCACTGTTTTTCGAGAGAATGACTTGACGTACACCCAATCTTCTGGTTGTAGTGCAGAGGACAGGGAAGGATCAAGGATATGTTGAGCCGCTGCTACCTGGCAGTGATGAAACTGTAAAAAAGAGACAAGAGAAGTGCAATATACAAGAATATCATGATCAAATGCATCATACTCAGAAAAGGGTGGTGGTGGAGTCATGGGCATACGCATTGGGCGGCCCATGAGGATTTCATGAGGAGAAAGACCTTTAGTAGGATGTACTTGTGCTCTCATAGAGAGTAGGGCTAGAGGTAGGGCCTGTACCCAAGTGAGGCCCGTTTCAGTAGTAATTTTGGCCAGTCTGGTTTTCAGTGTCTGATTCATGCATTCAATAATACCTGATGCCTGTGGTCTAAATGGACAATGAAATTTTAGAGTGATGCCTAACATTTTGCACAGTGAATCAATTAACTGAGCAGTAAAATGTGTTCCACGGTCCGAATATATTTGACAGGGAACACCAAAATGAGGTATCAATTCATAACAAAGTTTCTTAGCAACTGAAATAGCATCATTTTTGACACATGGGTAGGCTTCTAACCACCCAGAAAAAACATCAACAACAGTTAAAACATATTTGAAATGAGCACAAGGTGGAAGTTCAATAAAATCCCATTGCAAAGCGCAAAATGGTCCCAATGGTGTTCGCAGTGGTTGTGCGGGAGCCATAGTTTCTTTTGAAATGTTATAGGTTCATAGGTTCATAGGTTCATACTAGGCTATCTGCCCGAGGGCATTTACAAGCCTAGCCCATAGTTTTGTGGCTTACGCCACCCCTTTAGTATGGGGAACTATACCCATTATTTTGCTGTGCCTCTGTTGAGCAGTGACACTGAGGTAATCCCTGGGGTATATCTGCGATCTCCCATCCATTGGTCAAGATTTCTCTTGAACAAGGCCAGCGAGGTGCTCTGCCTCACATATACCGGGATTTTATTCCACAGCATAGGGAGTCTTTGGGTGATGAATCTATCCTCCAGCACGCCCTATTAATAGCCGTGTCGAGGTTTAAGTCTCCGCCCTTGTGGCTCTGACAGATCTAGATTTTTGAGGTGAAGCATATTCATCAAATCTGGGTTTGACATGGCCTTGTATGTTAGGCAAAGGTCACCTCTGAGCAAGCGGTAAGCGACTGAATAGAGCTGGAGTTCTTTCAGTCGGGCAGCATAGGACAGATGTTTGAGACCCTTTATCCTTTTGGTGAGGAACTTTTGTGGCCTCTCTAGCTGCTGCAAGTGTCGGGTCAGATACATTCCGAATGGGGCATTGTACTCAATCATTGGTCTGATGAGTGATGAGTATAGGGAGACTATGACCTCCCTTGATCTAGATGAGAATCCCTTCATGATAAGGTGGGCAATGTAGAAGGTCTTCCTAACTACTTTAGCTACATGGGTGTCGAATGACAGTCTACTATCAACCTGGGTCCTCAGGTCCCTGATAACTTCTTCTGTGCTCAGTGGATTGCCACCTATTTGGTAGCTAGGGGTAACCTTGTTTTTCCCGAAGGGTATGACTATGCATTTTTTGGCATTTAACTTTAGGCCATGGCTCTGGCACCAGTTATCCGTTTCTGTGAGACCCTTCTGAAGGATATCTGTGTCAGATGTGTTTTCTACTATGGCGCCCAGTTTGCAGTCATCTGCAAACTTTGTCAGCCATAACCCTCCTGTGTTTGCTTGTACTTCGGAAAAGTAGATGCCAAACAAGAGTGGGCCCAGGACTGAGCCCTGTGGTACACCACTTGTGACAGGCTTTGAGGCTGACATGGCGCCAGCAACTCTGACCCTGTGGGTTCTGTCACTCAGCCAGTTTGCAACCCATCTTGTGATGTATGGGTTAACATTTAAGCTGATGAGTTTTTCAATGATACCCGAGTGGGGTATTGTATCGAAGGCCTTCGCCAGATCGAGGTAGGCTGTATGGACTGCCTTTCCTCATCAATGGCTTTGGTGACTGTTTCAAAAAGTCAACCAAGTTTAGAAGGCATGATCTGCCTTTGACAAAGCCGAACTGGGATGGATCCAAAGTCTGCAAATTCCCTATGTCTTTATTTATGAGGTCCATTATGATCCTCTCCATGGCTTTGCAGATAAGGCTTGTCAAGCTAATGGGCCGGTAATTTCCAGGGTCGGTGGAGGCACCGCCTTTGTGAAGTGGGACCACAGTTGCAGTGCGCCACTCCTGGGTATGTATCCAGAGGTAAGACTATGATTAAACAGCTGTCCTAGCTGTGGGTTTAATTCCTCGTTGAGTTCGTGGAGCACACAGCCGGGGACACCATCAGGTCCCATGGATGCTGTGTTTTTGCTTTGGAGAGAGCAGTTCTCACTTGGGCGTTGGAGATGTTTGGGGGCTGCAATCGCTTGGTATAGATATCTCTCCTTTTGGGGAGGGGAGAAGTTTGCACTGAACCTGTCAGCCAGTATGTTGGCAATGTCTGTAGGATCAGTAATCTTCACATCATTTTGAACTAGTTCTGAGCATATCTGGGAGTTTCCTCCCAGGTTTCTAACACAGCTAAAGAAGGCCTTATGATTGTCTTTTGAGTCTTTAGCTATTTTTCTCTCAAAATTTGCTTTGGATGATTTTATGAGAGCTCTTAGTTTTTACTTATAGTGATCAAGGGTGTCTTACCTTTAATGATTTAGCTCTATCTTGTAGTAGCTTCCTCCTTTTGTTGTAGAGTTTGTTTATGGCTGGGGTCCACCAGACTGGACGCTTGCCTTTGGTACAAAGAGTCTTTGTTTTGCTTGGGATTGCCTTATCCATGCAGTCCTGCAGGTGCTGGTAGAAGGCATTTGTAAGTGATTCAGTGGCTTGAGTACTGTTTTCCGCGGCTCGGGGCCTTAAAGGAGACCACACTAGTCTTTAGAAGTGTGAAGTCGGCTTCGAGAAGTTCTTTACTGTGGTCTTTTTATTTCAGGTGGGGTGGGATGAGGACCTCCAGCGAGATTAGTTTGTGATCTGATCTCACCAGTGAGGGGTATACTTCCAGTGTTGAACATTGTGCTCCCATGTTCGTGATGATGAGATCAAGTATGTTTTCTCCTCTTGTGGGGATGGTGACTAGTTGTTCCATGGCATTTGAGTTTATGAATTCCAGGAACTTTTGGGCTAGGGTGTTTGGGCTTGAGTAGTGTTCCCAGTCTATATTAGGGTAATTGAAGTCACCTAGTATGATGGTGTTTGGTGATACATTTATCCCCTCTAGTGTTTTCAGGAAGGCCATGTGAGGTTCCTGAGTTTGTGAGGGTGGCCTGTAACATGCTACAATTTGCAGAGCAGTCTTGCCTATGGTTAATTGCACCTGGATGGTCTCCAATGCATCGTGCATTGCCACCAGTCTTGAGGTGTGGGTGTCTTTGATGAATATGGATACCCCCCCTCCTTTCTTGGTATTGTCCGGATTTTGGGGCCGGAACGCATGATAAGAGGTAAAACCTGATAGTGCTGGGGTGCTCTCAGGAGCCTTGAACCAGGTTTCTGTCACTGCACAGACATCGATGTTCTCCATACTGAGAAGGGCCTCGAGTGCGTGCATTTTGAGATTTAGACTTCTGGCATTGAGCAGCATTACCCTTAGTTTTTTCCTTTTTGTGTTCTAGGGTGGTAGGTTTAGAATTTGAGCCTTGCCTAAAAAGGCACTATGGGGTGGCAAGAGCCTTTGCCAATATCCGAATCCCAGGGTGACAGGTGCAAGCCGTCCCTTAAGCAGCGTGGCTTGTCCAGCATGTCATCCCAGGCAGACAGACATTGGATCCCCTTTGAATGACACCAGAGTTTAAGCCAATTGTTAAAGCTGATCATCTTATCTCTGTATTGTGGCATCATTCTTGGTGAAGGTAGGATACTGCTCAAGGTCAGGGTCATACCTGCCTGGGCTACATAATCAGAGAGCTCCTCAATGTCTCTTTTCATGTAGTCCAAGGAGGTACGCCTCAGGTCGTTTACACCAGCGTGGACAATGACTGAGTCGTATTTGTACCTGCTGTTGAGAGACCTGAGTGCTTGCGTTATGTGGCGGATTCTAGCGCCCGACAGGCAGCTTACTGTGACCTTCTCCTTACTCAGTCTGGTGAGCGGGACGCCAGTGTGTCTGACTATGGAGTCACCAATGACTAGTGTGTCTGGCATTGTGTTTGGCCTTAAGGGCTGTGACTGTTTGACACTCTGACTGTGAGGTCTATGTGTTGCAGGTGTTGTGTTCTGAGGTGGTGGTTGTTTGGGTGTCTGCTTTGGTGGCCTCTGCTGTTTTGGTAGATTTTTGATCAGAGCCGAGTATGTCTTTGTGTGTTTATGTGTATGATTTGAGGTTGTGATGGTACTATGTGAGACTGGGTCTATAGTGTGTGTGGTAACCTTCTCCTCCTGACTGGTCTTGCCAGTCCTATGTTGAGAGAGCTCAGCCTCCAGTTTGGCCGTATAGTTGCATCTCTCGCATGTATTTGTGTTTTGTGGGAGGAGGAGAGGGTTGTCTGTGTACATGAGGCAATTGTAACATTGCCTCAATATTCCCAGGTTCACCAGCTGAGCAGGAGAGGACACTAGCAACTGATCCTCGACATGCTAGAAGGACTAGACAAAAAACTTTAAAAGTGATTCCGGGGATGTGGGTGACCGAGAAATGGGGGTTTGCCTTTTGGGGTGCTATCTATAAGAGTGCCGTATCAAGGTAATAAGTACTGTAGGAGCAAGTGCTAGGTTTAACAGATAGAGAAAAGTCTACTTGGAGTCAAGTAGAGATTATCTTTTTAGGTATTAGAGAAAGTGCTAGTAACAGGGATGCTTAAAGGTAAGATTGAAAAGAATGCACTCTGCAGTGTGCACTAGAGAAGTTAGATATGAAAGTAGGTAACTTGAGTTTTACCTGTTTAAAAAGTTAAGGTTTAGTGGAGAGTTACTATTTTTAAAACAGCAAGATGGACTGAAAGGGTGGTTACTTTTGTATTTTGGTACTATGAAATACTGTAGGATGGCCAATAAATTTAAATAATTGAAGGGGTGGGATTTCAAAAGTGATGGTTTTGTGATTACTCACATAAGCCAGTGAAAGTAGAGAGAAATGAGATATATGGTCAGATTAACATAAGAGGCGGGCAACTAGAAAGACAGTGGTATTTAACAAGACAACTTAAATGGGTGGGAGGGAGGGAAAAATTCTGCCTGACTCAGAACAGAGAGAGCTGTGGTCTCTTTTGAAGTTTTAATATGCTGTTAAAACAGAATGCAAGCAAAACACAAGGTAAAGAAAACAAACTACAGTATTCAAAATATAGAAAGGCAATACAGAAATACAAAAAATAACAGCAAACTAACCTTTTCGTCACAGCAAAGTGTAGCAGAGTCTGGAGCACGTGCTCAAAAAATGCTGTACAGAAGCATAAAGTCTTGGGGCAAAACAATCCTTTTGGATTTGTTTTATTAATGCTTGTACCCCGACATGGACTGGCAAATGATACGCTTTAATAAGAAAATTTAACATGGACATTGGGCAGACCAATCTGCCATCTGGATGTTGCCAAATGAGATCAGAGAGTTTAAAACAACCTTGAGACAGCCATGTTCTTCTTTCTGATTCTGGGACTTCATCCTGTAAAGCTTTTAACACTGTGGTATCAAAAGTAACCATTGGCTGCAGAGGCTGCAAAAAATGTCCCTGAACAGTTTGTGAGAAAACAGCCTGTTTAGCAGCCCAGTCAGCTAAATTATTGCCCTTAGTTTCAAAAGAGTCATTAGACTGATGGGCTGCACATTTAACAACAGCAAGTTCAGATGGTAACAATAAATCTTGTAGCAAGTTATTGATATAAAAATGTTTTTTAATGGGTGCCCCGGAAGAAGTTAAAAACCCTCGTTCCTTCCACAGTATACCAAAATCATGAACAACACCATGGGCATAACGGAAGTCAGTATATATAGTAACAGACTTGTCCTTAGCTATTTTGCATGCATTCGATAATGCCACTAGTTCCGTAGCCTGCGCGGAAGTGCCTGGGGGTAATCGTGCTGACCTTAAAACTTCAGTCGGAGTACAGACTGACCAAGCAGCTTGGAATTTACCAGAGTTTGTACATAAGCAGGATCCATCGACAAAAACAACTAAATCAGGATTTTGCAAAGGAATGTCATATAAATGTAACCTAGGAGAAAGAACAGAGTTAACTACAAGCACACAATCATGTGGTTCGCCCTCATCCGAAGTTGGTGTTAAAGAGGCAGGGTTCAGTGGTGGGCAGCGTATGACTTGTAGGGCAGGATTATTTATTAAACTTAGTTCATATTTAGTAAGGCATGCATTTGAAAGATACTGTGTTTTCGTCTTTAGAAGTAGCGCTTGAACAGCATGTGGGACTGCTAATATAGTATCATGTCCTAAGGTTATTAGGGCTGCCATATCAACCAAAACAGCGGCAGCTGCCATGGCCCATAAGCAAGCTGGGTAACCAGAGGCAACCAGATCTAGCTGAGTGCTATAGTAAGCAATAGGTTGGTAGCCTCCAGTGCGTTGCTGGGCTAGGAGACCCAAGGCAGGTTTGTTTCACTCACAGCAAAAGAAAACAAAAGGTTTGGAATAATCTGGCAACCCTAAGGCAGGAGGATTTACCAAGGCTGTTTTGATAGCCTGAAAAGCCTCATCGTGTTGTGATGTCCAGGGTAAAGATTCCGTAATATCTTTTTTTAGGAGTTGTAACAGGGGGGGCAAAATTTCCGAAAAATTAGGCACCCACTGTCTACAGTATCCTGCTAGGCCAAGGAATCCTCGAAGCTGCCTCTGGGTTACAGGGCGTGGGGCATTTTGAATAGAAGTTATATGATTTGGGAGTATTTGATGAGAACCCATTACAATAATATGTCCCAAATACTGCACCTTTTCCTGACAGAATTATAATTTTGATCTAGTTACTTTAAACCCTAGTGTAGCTAAAAAGTTTAACACTAGAAGGGAATCTTCCCTACATGAGTTACTGTCTGGTGAAGCTATAAGCATATTGTCCACATATTGGACTAGAACTGAACGTGATGGTAGATGCAGATCCTGTAACTGTTTATGCATCTCTCTAGAAAATAAGGTTGGGGTTCTACATATGCCTAGGGCAATTGAGTCCAAGTATACTGCTGAACTTTGTAGGTAAATGCAAACAAATACTGACTGTCGGGATGCACTGGAATAGACAAAAAAGCTGATGAAATATCTATTACCGTAAAACATTTTGCAGTAGGTGGGATACAGCTCAAAATAGTAGCTGGGTTTGGTACAATCGGGAAAACAGGCAAAACAGCTTTGTTAACTTCCCACAAGTCCTGCACAAATCTGTAAGCTTGTTTGCCAGATTTTTTCACTGGTAATATTGGGGTGTTACATGGGCTTGTGGTGGATACTATAATCCCTTGCTGTTCCAATGCAGAAATAACAGGGGCAATACCATATATAGCCTCAGCTGTCAAAGAGTACTGTGGTACTCGCTGTAACTTTGCTCCTGGTTTTAGGGTTATTTTTACAGGAGTAGCTGAGGTCAAAAACCCTACATCATTGTCATGAGTAGTCCACAGGTGAGAGGGTAGGGAATGTAAATACTCGTTTCTGTCAAAATTTGGCTGGATACACATCATCTGTAAAATGACAGATTCATCTAAAGCTGCCAGGGTACTATCCTGTTGGTCTGAAGGTACTTGGAGATAAACTCCATCAGCTGTGAAAAAAATGGTGGCCACCATTTTGCAAAGCAAGTCTCTTCCTAATAAATTTAAAGGTGCTGAGGGTCCTACTAAAAATGCATGGTTATCCTGCAGAGGTCCCAAAGTTACTGGGACTGGAACAGTTTCGGAATACTCAATAGGTATACCAGAGACACCCACTCCTCTATTTTGTCGGAGAGGGGAACATTCATGGCTGCTTTGCCAGCTAGCATGGATTTAGTCACTCCAGTATCAATTAAAAATGGATAGGGTTTATTTTTAACCAGTAACATAACATGTGGTCCATTCTGATCCACAGGAATAAAAGGACACAATTGCTGTTGTTTCTGTTGAGGGAACCTTCATTGTGGTTGCTGCCGATTGGACGGCGTCCAGTTAGAATTCCACTGATGTGATGCATCAGTGTATGGTGCAGGTTGCTCAGCCAAATATGGACACTCATTTTTCCAATGGCCTGCTTGGCCACAGTTGAAACACTCTGTCTGATTACTAGAATTATGGGGTAGGGCCGACTGTGTTCCCTACCAGTTTTGTCTATTCTGATTTCCTGCTCCTTGGCGTCCACCCCTCCCTCTCCCTTGCCCTCGTCCTCTACCCCGCTGACCAAAAGCGCTACACATTTGGATTTGTGCTTTTACTAATTTCTCCTGTAAATGCTTCTTTTCTTTAGCTAAATGGTCAAATAGGTATTGTACCTGCTGGACTAACTCATGTAAGCCCAAACTAGGCCAGTTTAAGCATACTTCCTTTAACTTGTCCCTCAGCTGAGGGCGTAACCCATCTACAAAGGCAGCTGACAGCCCGCTTTGTGCTGGTCCTTCAGTGGGCTCTGGGTACCCGGAATATGCCTCAAAGGCTTCAGTGAGTTGATTTAAGTATTCGTCTATAGTCTCATCCTCTTTCTGTATGACTGATTTAATTTTCGACCAATTGGGGGTAGGTGGCACTATTACAGTGATAGTATCAACTATATGTTGCCTAACCGCTTCAAATCCATTCTCCCCTTATATGTTGTGCTTCGGTATTGTCGGAGAGGGGAACATTCATGGCTGCTTTGCATCCAATCATTAAAAGCTGCCCAGCACAACCCTGGTATTTTTCCTTACAGCGATCCCAGATACGTTTCATCAGATCAGCTGGGACAGCGTATTGGAGGACAGCTCTAACCTCTTCTATGGTAGGATTTTGCAAACAGATATGTCCTGCCAATACACGTTAAAACTTTGCTATGTTAGTACGAATAGGCGGTAGTCATTTAGTGATTGCTTGAAAATCAACTGCTGACCATGCCCTAGGTACCACTACAGTAGCCGGTTGTCCCGCATCCCTAGCATGTGCTGGGTTTGGGACTTCTCTCAATGGGAATACTCCTTCATCTGATGGGCTAGTGCCTGATTCAGAATCAGAATCTGGATTAGATTTGTCCGGACCAATGTAGCCGTCATTGTCTTCAATCACAATTTGGCATTGCTTGTAATATTTACCCTTGTGTAAATATACGGCTTTTTTAATTGTGATATATTTTCAGCTGGCTAGACCTAGGGTCAAAAAGCATTTGTGCTTTTCTTTCTTGCTGTTGTTTTGTCTTAGAACAGGTTAGTCTAGGTGATGGTTTACCTGTATCTGTTTGGTCAGGTTGTTCTATAATCGGTCTGCTAGGCTGACCTCCTATTGCCTGATCTCCACTTCCAGAGTCGGGATGGGTCTGCCCTTCTCCTCGCCAGCCTTCACCCTCTGTTGTGGAGCTCACTGCTCCATCTTGAACCTGTGAAGGCTGATATTGTGGTGGAGGAACCGTAGGGGGTGGGGGGAACCAGGGGTTATCATCCTCAGATGATTCAGTTATTTGTAATTTACTTAATTCCTGTACAGGATATAATCCCTTAAAGGGTGGTTCCCTTAAGCATTTACCGTTTGCTACATCTAGATTACTCGCAGTATGTCGCAGTTCCTTTATCTACTCTTTTAGTTTCTTTTGATTGTCCTTAAGACTACTGACGACCGAGTCCTTTTCCCGTTCTTTAGCCTCGCACATCCAATCATTAAAAGCTGCCCAGCACAACCCTGGTATTTTTCCTTTCTTTTTTAATTTCTTTAGCAAATTAGTCAATATATCATTATTAAAACTACCATTTTCAGGAAAAGCAAGGTCACCGTCATTTTTAGTAAGGGCGATCCACTGATTTAAAAACATGCAACTGTCCCGGGACACACGGTAAAACATAACCAGCTGGTGTACCTTTTTCTGGCTCATCTATTTTTCCCGCACTCGCTCCCATTTTCACTCAAATAGAGCTATACTTGTGTAATACAGGTTTAGCTAAGGCATTATATAAACGTCTTGTTACCCCACTATCATACCTCCTTTCATATGTATGTCGCCAGTATTTTCCGTATTAACCCACACTCATACTGCGCATTCAATAGCAGAAAAAGAAATGAATGCCACTTACCTCAAAACAACTGAATATGAGAAATCATACCATTTTCTGCATAACAAAAAATTATTTTCAAATCTTTAAAGCAGACAGGTGCAGAAAAATGAAAGGAACACTGCCGAAACAGAAAAATCTGTTATGGGCCCTTTTGTTGGCAGTATTGCAGTATTTCGTTCAGTTCCTGACTGTTGCAGCTTGTTCTCAATTTAGATCCGAGTAAATGGCACCAATTATTACATTACACAATACTTTAAAAATGAAGACAAATACAGTTTTTTTTCTCTTTCAGTGTTTTTATTATCTACAGTACACACGTGTGGGAGCCTCATGGAAAGCACCAGGGAGACTCCCAGAACAAAGGAATAAACAAGCTTATATACTGGTGATATTGCTGACAGTACAAAAATATAAAAATTAACCAATAAGATCATTACACAGGGCAATTAACCAATCAAAGGTTTACCCGTAAACAGAAGACAATTCACATCATCATATCTCTAGGCAGAGAGAGAAAATCGGATGCACTTCCATAAAAGGCACATTTCCTGCTTTCGAGCAGACTCTTGTTTTTCAGTATTTTCTCATTGCTCAGAGTTCATTCAAAGTTCACAGTACGCAATACATTTTAATACATACAGACTGTCACATACTAAATTCCCTCAAACACATGCTTTGGCTGTTCATATTCTACACAACTCAACCTTCAGAACCCATCACTGTCAAGCTCTAAGGGAACTACAATGGCTAGAACTTTCCCAGCTACTCAGTTACCACCAACTAGCCATTGCCCACAACATTATGAGATATTCAGATAGAACACCAGCACTAAGCCATTTTCTCACTCTATACAGATCAAATCGTCCCCTTCGCTCTACCAACAAATCACTCCTGTGTATATCCACAGCTAACAACACTGTTGGGAAAGTACTATTCTCTTATAACATAGCTAGATCCTGGAATAACCTCCCTCCTGCTTTGACTTTTGCCTCTACTACTACGCTGTTCAAAAACTCCCTCAAATCTCATTTAATAAATAGCTGACAATGTACATATATTACTTAACTTTCACTGTGGCTGCCACCATAGACTGTTTCCTTTCCCATTATACTTATTGTATATATGCTACAGTCTCAATAATCTTTCTTAGATGATGTTTCAAACATTATATAACTGCATGTTTTTATCCATTTTGATGTTTTACTGTATTTATGTCTCAAAATGTTGTATATATGATTGTATTTTTATCATGTGTTTAAATATTTTTGCTTATGTTAACTGTGGAGCTTTTCTCCCCTGGCCTCCATGTGTAAATGGACATATGTCCATCCAGACTATCCCGGTAAACAAATGTAAATAAATAAATAAATTGTGGTTCAGGCACATGTGCAGAAAAACAGAAGACAATCCGGTGAAGGAGATCTGAGTCAGACAGGATGAATAGAAGAGGAAATGAGGGTGTCCAGAAACAAGGTGGATGGATTGTGTGAGAAAAGATATGTGACAGGCATGAGTGTCAAAGAAGGTATGAGAGTTGCATTGAATAGAGAGAAATGTTGACAGGTGACATGCCGCCCTGACAACCTGTAAAAAATGGGAAAAAGGGGTTTGATGATGATGGTTTGAAACTATACCCCTTTTTACCTTGGCCATAAATATTTTTTTCTAATACTCACCTTCTGTATACAGGTGCTGTACTTTCAATTCCATCTTTTACTATGTCCTTCTGTACTCTGCCTAGCTCCCTTCCTTCTGTTTCAGTTTTTGAAAAAGAAATGATGAGTAGTGAAAAATGAAAATATCATTGGACAATGGCACTACCTACATCTTCTATTGCAACATACATACAGTATATTGAGATCACTGGTGACTCCTTACTTAAAAGCATTGCATTTATATTGTAACTCTATTATCTGTGTCCCTTTTGCAATTTTGCAATACTGTTTTAGTGCATGGAGCACACTAATTATAGGTTCATAGGTGTGCTCTAGGCTAATGGCCCTGGAGCCTTTACAAGCCTAGCCCATAGGATTACCTTGGAATCCTGTCACCTGACCTTAGTTCCCAGTGCCTCTGTAAAGTAGAACCACTGGAGTGATCCCTGGGGTGAATATAGGTTCATAGATAAGTATTAGGCTAGCTGCCCCTGTGGGTCATTTTAGCTTATCCAATTTCCCCTTGCTGAGAATCAAACCCTGTACCTCTTGTTTGTGAGGCAAACACCTTAACCATTATACCACTCCCCAACCCTATTCCAATATTCAGAAAAAGACAAACCAGTTAAGTCACAAGACCCAAACTTAACAATTGCTAAACACCCCCTGCTTATGTTTTTAAGGTCAGGTCTTGCTCCAGGCAGTAAAATCTGCCTGTACTGACTACCAAATGTAAGCGGCAGAAATAAAAGATTTGTTT